>NW_021319641.1:554997-589098 GCF_001605985.2 Dendrobium catenatum
TACTCTTATTAATGAATTGATCGCCCAAAGTCACAATCCCCTCACTAGGTCTATTCCTCCTAAAATTACACTCCATATATTTAGTTCTAGATCTACTCAAGCTAAAACCTTTAGACTCTAAGGTTGACCTCTATAATTCAAGTTTACCTTCAACTCCCTCTCTAGGCTTATCAACATGAAGAATATCATCAGTAAAAAGCATACAGCAAAGTACATCCTCTTGCAAATGTCTAGTGAGAACATCCATGACTAAAGCAAAAAGATATACTTAAGGTTGATCCTTGATGTAATCCAAGCAAAATAGGAAAATACTTGGTCAAACAACCTTATGTTTGAACATAAGTAATAGCTCCTGCATGCATATCTTTAATGATTTGAATATAAGCGTTATTAATGCTCCATAACTCACTCCTATAGTTTTAAAGCATGACACATTAACTTAATTTATCTTTAATGCGCACAATCCTGTAAATCACCTTTATTCTTAAAAATAGGAATTAACACACTCATTCTCCACTCATCTAATATCTTTTGTCTTCAAAATAGTATTAAAAAGTTTAGTAAGCTAAGAAATTCCTTCATCTCCTAAGCATTTACACACCTCTATTGACTATCATTAGGTCCAACAGCTTTTTCATACTTCATTTTCTTTAAAGTCTCTCTATCTTCGGTTTTACTAATACGCCGATAAAAACAAAAATCTTTATTTTCAATTAAGGTGTTTTTTTTTTTAATTTTCATTTAGGGTGTTAAGATCACTAAAATCGATCGTATTTTTACATTCTTCATTAAAAAGTTTAGCAAAATATCTCATCCACCTTTGTTAAATATCATCTTCTAAGAAAAGTAATTTTTTATATTCATCCTTAATATACTTCACTTGAACTAAATCCTTACTACTCTTATCTCTTTATTTGGCTAACTTACATATATCTTTCTCTCTCCTTAGAATCTAATATATTATATAAATCATTAAAAGCTAAGATATTTGCATCTCAAATAGCTTTCTTAGATTCTTTATGAGTCTTTTTATAGCTTTCCCAATTATTAGAATTTTTATATTTAAACCAATTTTTATAACAAATCTTCTTATTTTTTATCTTTTCTTGTATATTTTGATATCACCACCAACTATTTTTATTATTAAGATCTTTTCCCTTTAAAACTCCAAGCACATCTTTTGCAATAGTCTTAATATCACTAATCATTTTTTCCCACATAACATTAAAATCCTCATGCACAGACAAAATCTTAAGATCTAAAATCTTACTCTTAAAAATATTTTTATTAATATTCTTTAAATGCCCTCATTTAATCCTAGAATATCGTTTTACTTTATTTTTTATTTTCTGCCATTTATCTTAAAGTCCAAAACTAATAATCAATGTTAGGTACATAAATTTTCATTCGAAATAACTTTACAATTTTTGCAATTTAAACAATCTAATTTTCTTATGAGAAAATAATCAATTTGTGTTTTACTATATCCATTTTTATAAGTGATAAGATGTTCTCTTTTCTTAAATAAGATATTATCTATTAAAAAATCATAAGCTAAAGAAAAATCTAATATGATTTTACCATCTTTATTTGTCGTTCCAAATTCATTGCTACCATGAATGCTTTTAAAATCATATACCTCTCTATCAACATGTCAATTTAAATCTCATCCAATAAAAATACTTCTTCAAGAGGTATCTTTTGTATTAATTCTTTTAAGTTATTTCAAAATTTTAATTTTGAACCCATATTCAAATCTACTTGAAGAGTATAAGCAGTTATAATATTAACAATCTTAGCATCAACAATAATCTTTAAAGCTATAATTCTATCTCTAAATTTGTTAATTTTAATAACATTATCCTTAAAACTTTTATCTATAATCACACGTACATCATTTCTAGTACGACTCCTACCCGAATACCATAGTTTAAATCCTAAACTATCAATCCCCTTAGCCTTTTCCCCAACTCATTTAGTTTCCTGAATGCACAAAATATTTATCTTCCTATGAATCATAATATTTATTAATTTCATTAATTTTCCTATAAGGGAACCTATATTCTAAGTACTTATCCTAATCTTAGTTTTATGGACTAGCTTCTTTTCCCACATTCGTCATTGATATGAGAACCCTTACCTATTTAACACTGCAGTCGGGTGTCGGTGCAGCGGCCCTTGCACACTTGTCGATGTATTTAGGCCATACAACACGTCGCTTCTAGGGGACACCCTCACATTAACTCAATTTTTTAAAGGATTAATGTCATGATTACTCGACAAGTTTTACGCTGGCTGTCAACTACCTAATGCAACCCTCCACTTTTATTATCCAAGACTTAAAACCTGGCAACGGCAGTGTTAACGGACAAATGCATTATTACATGCTGTTTGTTAAAGTGACAAATGCATTATTACTTAATTTTTTACTATTTCCTAATTTATATATGATGTTTTTAATTTTTGTTTGTAAATCAATATTGGTTTTCTCATTATTATTAAAGTCTCATATATTTTGTAGACGAGCACAAGGTGGCATTGAGCTGGGATTTGAGGATTAATATTGCTTTGGATGTTGCAAGAGGCTTGGAGTATCTTCATGATGGTGTAGGCTCTTATTTCTGGTACTATTAAAGAACGTGACGAGCAACTCTTATTTGATTCCATTGATTTTTTTTCTTTCTTTATGCTTTTTTTGCAGGCTATTCCATCTGTAGTTCATCGGGACGTCAAGTCTTCAAACATTTTGCTGGATAGAACCATGAGAGCTAGAGTATGGATCTATATTATATTTTGTTTCTGGTATTTGTGTGTTACAGCCTTACAGGAGGCTTCAACAGAAATGTTTACTTTTAAATATCTTTCTTGTTTTCTTTCACATTGTCAAGGATTTCTAGAAGGCTGAGATTGTTTTTATTCAACCTAACAGATATTGCTTGTGCTAACTGAAGTTAAAACCTTAAAGCTGAAAGAAAAATTGCACCGAACTAATGAGCTTTGATGTATATTGTGACTGTTTGAATAGGAACTGATGTTCTACCCAAATTTATTAGAGAAAAAAAAAACTCGGAAGTGGTTATTAACTGGTTTACCAGGGTGAAGGTTTTATATTTCCTATTATTATCATTTTAATACATAACAAACTCTTGTTTTCATAAGGTTGCGGACTTTGGCCTTTCAAGAGAAGAAATTGTCAGCCGGCATGCACCAATTAGGGGAACTTTTGGCTATCTTGATCCTGAATATGTTTCTTCAAGATCTTACACAAAGAAAAGTGACGTGTACAGCTTTGGAGTTTTGCTTTTTGAGCTGATTGCCGGAAGAACACCACAACAAGGTCTCCTGGAGTATGTTGAGCTGGTAAGATTTTTGTTAACTGAGCATTATTTTTTTTCTCTAACTGCGAGGAAACATTTATTGATGTTTTCCACTTTAGTGAAGTGAGGACTTGGGTTGTACTTTGATATACTTGTTATTGGCCAAAACTTGATGTTAACTTATGGGTTAGTATTAGTCTAATTGAATTTATTAGAGTTGGTTTTGTCAACTGGAGGACTAATCAAAGTCATTGTATCCCTATCTGGGCTAATTAGCTTTATCATGTCAGTCATAGTTAATTAGGTCAACCCATGCCAAATTAGGTCAATAATCAACTAGGATTCATTTATTTAATGGGACCAATTAAGTCAACCTAGGTCCAATCAGGTCAATTTGAGTTTAATTGGTTCACTTGTTTCCAATCGGATCAATCCAAGTCTAACTGGGTCAATCTAGGCGCCTAAGGTCAATTGGGGCTACTAGGATAACTATAATCCACAAAGGTCAATCCAAGTCCAGTTAACCCATTAGGCTTGATTAAGGAGCCAAGTGACCCAACCACAGTGACTTTCATCTAGCCCCTGTAGTAAAGTAGGACAGTATAACCCAAGCAACTTGGAGCCTTTCCTTATCCAAGTCTATCAAAGTGAAATGTCTATCAGCTCATTAAGGGTGGAGCACTCAAACAGTGCTTAGTGTTTCAAATTGTCTCTTGAACGTGAACATTTTTTTTTAACTTTTCAGAATTTGAACTTGATTGTTGAGCTCAACAATGTTTGGATTATTTGAGGCTTCATTAGGGGCGGTTTTTTTTGCTGCTTCATAAAGCATCTCTTTAGTGCAAAAATTAAAACTTTTATACTAAAAAGCTGCTTTAAGAAGCAGAAAGAAAACTGTCCCACACGAAGCCTAAATCTCCACACATATTTAGATTTATAAACGCAATAGATTTGGAAGTGATAATATTGAGAATCATAACAATATTCATTGCGGAAATTTAGGCTGCCATAAACGCTGACGGAAGAGGTGGCTGGGAAGAGATCGCAGATTCCCGGCTTGAGGGTTCTTTTGACTTGGAAGAACTGAATGAAGTGGCAACCCTAGCGTACAAATCTATCAACAGGTTATCCAGGAGACGGCCATCAATGAGAGATTTAGTTCAAGCTTTGTCAAACACAATTAAGGAAAGAAATTACAGAACTCGGCGAAAGAGACATTTATTACCAGTAGCAGTAGTAGAGGAATCAGCTAAAGAAGATCCTCTCCCTTACCCACAACATTCCAGAGAAGAATCCATTGACAGCATGTCTGATTTAACGGATGCTTGACTTGCCTTTTTTTTTTGTTTGGGTTTATACAAAGGTTCTAGGATGAGAAAAGGATGTATTTTTTTTCCTTAGATTTCTTAGGTGACACGTTTGATAAAGATACAAGAGTCTCTCGCACAGGGCGAATTATTACGTCTGGTGACCGGACCGTCCGTACACCAATTCATATACACTGAGCCCCGGATGTATTTGGATGATGTGGCTCATCTGGATTGAAGTCCGGATGAATCCGGACACCGGACGTAATAATTTTCCCACGCACAGTCTCCTGTTTTCTCAAAAGTGACAATGAGATACAAATGTAGCACTGATTTTTTGTTTCATCTAACATATTTATTTAGTTCTTTGACATTTTGTATGAATTGTCTTTCAAACGAAGGCAAATCTAATTCTTTCTGTATAGCTAAGCTTACATAATTGCATCTCAAGCAGAAAATCTAAATATTGAAATCTCAACTTGCTGTGGCTGTTTACATTACAGAAGTAGCAAGATTGTAACCATGTTAAATAATCCGTAATATTCATGCCTGTCAATAAGTTGAACTTAGGCTTCGTTAGGGATGGCTTTTTTACTACTTAAAACAACTTTTTAACATAAAAATAAAAATTTATGTTAAAAAATTGCTTTAAGAAACAGTAAAAAAACACCCCAGACAAAGCCATTTATGTCAATAATCCAATAGAGAAATTATTACGTGAACATCGAGTTATGTATGGTCATGTAAGTGTATACAATAGACTGTATAAAAATATATTGTATATTTGAATACATAATGTATACATTGTGTATATTTACAATCCGGATATAGAATTACGTCCAAATTCCGCATGTAATAATTTCTTTATCAAATGATCCAACTTTTAAATTGAAGAATTTCAATGTATGAAAAAAAAAATCTTATTTTCATAATATTTTTTTGCACCAGATGGAACTTAATAAATCAGCTGTAAGAGAGAGAGAGAGAGAGAGTTTTGATTAAGCTAAGTATAATAAAAGTATACATCCAGAAAAGCAATTTTTGAAATCTATAATTGCTTAAAATAATTGAAAACTATTCTGCTGCACTGAACAACAGTTCGTACAAAGTACAGTTAAAAACAAAGAAAATTATTCTCGACGTTGTTTTCCCTTAAACATCTAAAAAAATGTTAGAAAATAAAGACATGGAAAAAGGCAGAAACCGTTCCAGGAGAATAGTCTATCGATTCTACAGATTTGTCATCCTTAATAGTCTATCGATTCTACAGATTTGTCATCCTTGCACTCTCTGCATCAATTTCTCCACTAAAATTTTTTGCTGCACATCACTCAAAAATTCAGATCTCATTATTGCATTTGATACAAGAATCACAGTAGATGGAGAGGATGCATTCACCTTGAGAAATAAAGAGATATTAATTATTTAAAAAACAACATAAAAAAAATATATAAAATGAAAAAAAAAAAATCTATTCAGAACTTAGATCAGTTAGGGCCATACCCATACGCGGCCATTCAATCCAACGGCTATCTCATAAGAAAGCTTCCTTCCAAGGGCTTCAAGAATAGGACATGTTGGAGAGCTTAATAGCCTGAAGACATGAAGAGGGCCCAAGGAAGTTTTTTTTATTTTTTTTCAAGAACACAAACCTTAGCTGTTTAAGGTTTTGTTTGGGGCGGCTTTCTTATTGCTTCTTAAAGCAACTTTTTAATACAAAAATAAAATCTTTTTTACTAGAAAGCTGCTTTGCGAAGCGGTAAGAAAGTCATCCCAAATGAAACCTAAATTTTCAGGGCCAACATTACATGAATAATAGAAGTTTGATCTCACTTACATCCTTGCCAATCCTGTTGATGTGTCAAACATATACCCCTCTTTCAGAGAACCAAATTCTGCAGCTTTCCCACTAGCTACCAGCAGCAACAGAATTTTGTTCAATAAGAGAAAATTATGACGATGAGAAGAACACAAACAAGAAAATTAAGAAGAAAATGAGGGCACCAAACCCATAAAAAGAGTGAAAAGATGCCAATAAACCAGGACTGAAACAAAGTACTGATGAACAAAGCATTCAAAAGAGCTGGACTACAAGAACTGATAGTGAAATATTGATCAAGATTAATATGATTTATTTAACTATTTTCAAGAAAGAAACCTCTAGAAGATAACCATGATATGAAAACAACAACCATGTTTGGACATCAAGAACAGATGGTGAAATACGCAATTTATCGATAGGATAGGAAGCATTGTAAATAATCATCCACTATGACCCAAGTTTGTCTCAGGGCAAGTCAACATTACAATTGGATAATATTACAACCATACCCATATTAATCATTATAATCATCATTGATCTCATAGGCCTCATAATTCATTTTCAAGATATACCAATATTGATACATCCGCTTTTACTAATGCTCTTATTATAATCGAGTATCTCAAGAAAATAAACATTATCATGCATGTAGATTGTAGGATAAACATACATATGAATATATGATCATATCTTCCATCTCCATCCAAAACCATCTCAACATAATAGCAAATCATACCATAAACTAGTTTCTGAAACTCTAAACCCTCAAAACTTTATGTCAATTCTAGAAGTATAGACACCTTAGAGTCTAAAGGTTTTTGCTTGAGTAGATCTAAAACGGAATATATGGAGTGTAATTTTAGCAGTAATAAACCTACTGAGGGGATTGTGACTTTGGGCGATCAAGTCATTAATAAGAGTACACCTTTTAGATATATTGGATCTATTGTTTAGAGTGATGGTAAAATAGATGGGGATATTATCAGTGGAATTCAAGTTGGATGGTTGAAGTGGAGGAATGCATCGGGCTTGTTTCGCGATCGGGCATCATTTGGGTAATGTCGAGGCTTAATTCCCTTGAAATGTGCGTTGTTGTATTAGGACCCTCGTCGATCACGGCATAATTTTAATTGGACAAATTGATAGTCCATTTAGAGTATTGACGGCGTCCCGGACGCGGTGGCGAAGTCCGTTCGTCGATTGGAGATCGCTTGGTCAACATCGAGGACTAAATTCCTTAGCATGTGCATCATTATCTTGTGATTTGTGCTTTGCCTCGAAATGCTTGCTGAACTTCTCGTACATCATTAATTTAATCAAATTGAATGTCATCCTTAGATATTTAGGATGGTCTGAACGTGGTAACGTAGTCCATTTTATGATCGGACATCATGCAGTCTCCGTAGAGGCTAATTTCCTTGATATGTGCGTCCTTGCATTACATTGGGATTGCCTTGATTTGCATGTCACCACCCCGATTGATCCTAATTGAATTTATAACATATATATTTTGAATGTTGATGACATTCCAGACGTAGCGACACAGTCTGTTTCATGATTGGACGTCATGTCGTCTCCGTAGAGGCTAATTTCCTCGATATGCACGTCTTTGCATTAAATTGGGATTCATGCCACCAATCTAGATGATCTAAATTGAACATAAAAAAAGTGTAAATCTTAAGTATTTGCAATATTCCAATCACAATGGCGAAATCTATTTTACGAACATACATCATTTGGATAGCGGCGAGGCTATTTTTTTCTCGATACGCGTGCCATCATATTGGGATTTATGCCACCACCTCGAACAATTCAAATTGGTTAAATAAAATGTATAAAGTCTGTTCATCGATCGAAGATCGTTTGGATGACGCCGAGGCCTGATTCTCCTCGATATGCATGTTTTGTCTTGAAATCCATGCCACCAATCTGGATGCTTCAAATTGAATAAACAAAATATAATTTTCATAGGTTGATAACATTTTGAATGTAACATCAAAGTTTGTTCGTCGATCCGATGTTGTTTGATCAACCTCGCGCTTTAATTTCGGGTGTCGGTCATCCCATTTGACCGATCTCATCCTGTTCGACTGTGAGGGATCTCGACCTAACAGAATTAGAAGTCTTTATTGCAACGCCACTATTCGTTTGGCAATCGGAGGTCATTTGACCCTTTAAGTAATACGTCGCGCCAACCCGCGCACTCCTTAATTCATCATTTTCATCCTTTTGCGAGTAATGTGAGTTGTAGGAGTCAACAAATTCCCCCCAACAAATGTGGTACGCATCCAGAGCGTATCACATTTGTTGTAAATTGGTTGACAATCTTTAGTAGCTCTTCTTTTCGCATTTATGATTTCTGTGACCGCTTTCTGAAATTTTTTGTTTGTTTTTCCTGTGCAAGGAATGTTTCGTTGGCAAAGACCCGATGACCTGCCTCCAAGCGAGCCTAGCGAGGATGTCATCTGGGAGGCCATTGATAGGCAAGACCCTCAGGGCAGTGTTGATGTTCGGGACAGACTAGAGCAGCACCAGGACATGCTGCGGGGGTAAAGACCTCTTTCACAGTTTCTTTGCCCATTCTCCCTTACTTCTAGAGCTTTTTGAGGACTTCGTTGCTTCTGAGGACCCGGACAGTTGGGTCATCAGTTTTAGGTTACAATACGGGAAGTACCACCCGTTGAAGAGTTCTGTGGCAAAGGTCGGCTGGGATACTTGCGATGTTTTAGTATCTGCCGCAGACACAGTTGAGGCAGTTGGACAGTCTAGCTTGCTTAGCCACCGTGAGCTACAATCGTCGCCTTTAGAGTGGCCACGGGACTCGACACTTGGATAGGTTTAGAGTCCAACCAGCGACTATGTTTGTTGGGCCCGCTACGTCTTACAGACGAACATGAGCAAACTACAGGCGGCAGGGATCTACGAGGCAATGTACGCCTAGTTGTTTGACTACGATCTCTACTTCTTGGGCTCGTGGTTTGGTAGAGTTTTGGGACTCTGGTAGAGGTATGTGCTGGGTTGGGGTAGAGTAGCTTACTGTGATGCTCTCAGACTTACAAATAGCGTCCGGTCTACCAGTCTTTGGTTACATCGTTGAGGAGTGCATCCCTCTAGACGAGCAGTTGTTTCAACGGATTCCCTCAGTGGATGGTGACAGGAGAGGCAGACTGTTACTGCCAGATGTTTACCCCGGGCTTCTACAGCACTACCGTCATACTTACAGGTCAGCACGGGGTTTCCCGATGCGTTCTCGAGTCACCATGCCTGTGGACATCTGAGTTCGTAGTTTTCTTCAGGAGTACTTGTCTTCTATTACAGTGTCACCATACGACCTGTTTGGCTTCAGTTTACAGCGTGGTGTTCCGCTGTCAGAGGAAACCGCCGAGTCTTCTTCTTCAGCTAGTTACACTTCTCCTGATCTGGTGAGGATTGATGAGGTTTTGCTTTTGATGGGTTTCTTGGCGCTTTGGCTCAGCACTTTCGTAATCTCTCTGGACATGCTCTTTAAGGTGCAGTATTTTGTTGGCAGTCAGCCAGTTGGTACAGGGACAGAGGCTTGCTCTACCTCCTACCATTCTTGTCAGAGTGTACAGAGTTTTGAGAACTGTTTTTTATGCTAGCTTTCTGGAGATACGAGATTCAATTTTACCGTGGCAGTACTTGTACGTTTGGGTTCACTTACAGATACTACCATGGTCAAACTGAATCTCATATCTCTAAAGAGCTAGCCTCAAAAGCGGACTGCAAAACTCTGTACACTCTGGCAAGAACAGCAGGAGCTAGAGCAATCCTCTGTCCATGTACCAACTAGCTGGCTGCCAATAAAACACTGCACCTCAAAGAGCCTGTCCGAAGTGAGAGTACGAAAGTGCTGAGCCAACGCACCAAGAAACTCATCAAAAGCAAAACCTCATCAATCCCCACCAGACCAGGAGAAGTGTAACTAACTGAAGAAGAAGGCTTGGCGATCTCCTTTGACAGAGGACACCGTGCTGTAAACTGAAGCCAAACGGGTCGTGTGATGATACTATAATAGAAGACAAGTACTCCTGAAGAAAACTACGAACCCAGACGCCCACAGGCATGGTGACTCGAGAACGCATCGGCAAACCCCGTGCTGTCCTGTAAGTCTACAGTAGTGCTGTAAAAGCCTGGGGTAAACATCTAGAAGTAGCAGTCTGCCTCTCCTGTCATCATCTGCTAATGGAACCCGCTTAAACAACTACTCATCTGGAGGGACGTACTCCTCAAAGTGGTAACCAAAGACTGGTAGATCGGACACAGTAAGCTCATCTGCCCTAACCCAGCATGTACCTCTACCAGAGTCCCAAAACTCTACCAAACCACGAGCCCATGAAGTAGGGAGGCATCCGTAATCAAATAGCGAGGCGTACACTGCCTCGTAAATCCCTGCCACCTGTAATGTGATCCTGTGCGCCTGTAAGACATAACGGCCCAACAAACATAACCGTTGGCTGGACTTTGAACTTGTCCAAGTGTTGAGTCTCGTGGCCACTCCAAAGGCGACAACTGTAACTGATGATGGCTAAGCAAGCTAAACTGTCCAACTGGCTTAACTGTGTCTACGGCAGGCATTAAGTCGTCGTAGGTACCCTAGCCGACCTATGCCACAGAACTCTCCAATGGGTGGTACTCCCCGTACTGTAGCCTGAGACTGGTAACCCACATGTCCGGGTCCTCAGAAGCAACGGAGTTCTCAAAAAGCTCTGAAAGTAAGGGGGAACGGGCAAACAAACTGTGGAAGAGGTCTCGCCCCTGCAGCATGTCCTGGTGATGCTCTAGTCTGTCCCGAACATCAACACTACCCTGGGGGTCTTGCCTGTCAATGGTCTCCCAGATGGCATCCTCGCTTGGCTCGCCTGGAGGCAGGTCGTCGGATCTCTGCCAACGAAACATTCCCTACACAATGAAAACAAACAAAATATTTCAGAAAGCGGTCATAGAAATAATAAATGTGAAAAAAAGAGTTAATAAAGACCATCAACTAACTTATAACAAACGTGATACGCTCTGGACGCATACTACATTTATTGGGGGGGGGGCATTTGTTGACCCCTACAACTCACACCACGCACAAAAGGATGAGAATGACGAATTAAGCAGTGCCTGGGTTGGCGTGACGCATTACTTAAAGGGTAAAATGACCTCCGATTGTCAAACGGACAGTGGCGTTGCAATAAGGACTTCGAATTCTGTTAGGTCGAGCCCCTCGCAATCGAACAGGATAAGATCGGTCAAAAAAGATGACCGACACCCGAAATTAAAGCATGAGGCTAATCAAACGACGTCAGATCGACGAACAGACTTTGTTTTTGCGTTCGGAATTTTGTCAACCTATGAAAACTATATTTTGTTTATTCAATTTGAAGCATCTGGATTGGTGGCACATATTTCAAGACAAAACACGCATATCAAGGAGAATCAGGCCTCGGCGTCATCCAAACGATCTTTGATCGATGAACAGACTTTGTCATTGTGTCTGAAAACTCGCCAACATTTAAAATATATATTTTATTTAACCAATTTGAATCGTTCGAGATGGTGGCACAAATCCCAATAAGATGGCACACATATCGAGAAAAAAAATAGCCTCATCGCTATCTAAATGATGTTTGTTCGTAAAATAGATTTCACTATTGTGACTGGAATATCGCAAATACTCAATAACTACACTTTTTATGTTCAATTTAGAGCATCTAGATTGATGGCCTGAATTCCAATGTAATGGAAAGACGTGCAACTCGAGGAAATTAACCTCTACGGAGATGACATGACGTCCGATCATGAAACGAACTGTGTCGCTGCATCTGGAACATCATCAACATTCAAAATATATATTTTATAAATTCAATTGGGATCAACCGGGGTGGTGGCATGCAAATCAAGGCAATTTCAATGTAATGCAAGGATGTGCATATCGAGGAAATTAGCCTCTACGGAGATGGCATGACGTCCGATCATAAAATGAACTACATTACCACGTTCAGAACGTCCTCAATACCTAAGGATGACATTCAATTTGATTAAATTAATGATGTACGAGAAGGTCGGCAAGCATTTTGATGCAAAGCACAAATCACAAGATAATGATGCGCATGCTAAGGAATTTAGCCCTCGATGTCGACAAAATGATCTCCAATCGACGAATGGACTTCGCCACCGCGTTCGGAACACCGTAAATACTCTAAATGGACTATGAATTTGTCTAATTAAAATTATCCCGTGACCGAAAACGGTCCTAATACAGCAAGACGCATTTCAAGGGAATTAAGCCTCGACATTACCTAAACGATGCATGATCGTGAAACGGATTCCGTCGTTGTGACAGGAACATTGGCAATATCCTAAATGCACTATCAATTTATCCAAACTTGATATTTGATGAGATCGACACGTTAAACGAAGCAAAATATGCGTAAATCGATATGACACGCAAATTGAAGTGGTTTTGACTCGGCTAATGTGGTCTAGTCATTTTAAATTAATGCAGCAGGTGATATTTCATGCATACGGTATTTGACTTATAAAAAATCTTAATAACAACAGAGGCCAAATGAGGAAAATATATCAAATCCATTAAATGCTCATTGATAGCCTTACCTTGTTGTGTCGAAGCCTTTCGTTTGGTCAATCCTCAATTGAGCGGGCCCTGTCTTGATCGAGGCTCCTCAATCGTCGATAAAACAAAGTGCAGGAAAACTTCTCTTAGTGCTGTTTTTCCCGTCTAACACAAGCCTTGCAAAAGATCTCCACTCCCTTACAACCTTTGCCTCTTCTCCACCTTCAAACCTCTTCCCCCACATCAAAAAAGAATCTACAGCGGAGATCTTGTTTGCTGGACCGTCTCAGGTCGAGCTCTTCTACAATCCTGTCCGTCACCTACTCAACCTCACGGCTAATCCTGTGGCTTCCAACCTTCTAGCAGTTTATATAAAATCAGGTAAATCTCATACGTGGGCTTTAGATCTTCTTCACTTCCCACGGTATTGCTTGCACCTCTCCTACTCGATCAAAGCCAATGACACCTGCCTCCAACAGAGCTCGACTCTTCTCTAGCAGCAGAAATATAACAGCCTTCACCTAAATCTCCTCGCCTAGATGCTATGTTTGACAAGCTGATTGGTCCGATCACAAGCAAGGGACTACTGACGTAGTGTTGACTCTGTTCACGATCAACTTCTCCATTTTCAGTGCCCCCCTCCTCTCAAAAAGTCTGGATTTATAGACTTCTCCTTGCCCAATACTACGATTCCCACGTGAAAAAAACCTGCACTGACAGCAACTTTGCTTTATTCCCACTCACAATTTTCACATGAGAACCAATAGAATTTATAGGTTTCTCTTTGTCCTCTTCCCTTAGTTTTATTCTCATACATGTAGCTGCAGATTTCCAAACCAATCTCTGTTTCTTTATAGAGGTAAAGATTATTTTTCCTAACTAGCAAACAAAACCAACCCAATGTTCCGTTTTCAAAAGCTGCAACTCATAGTACAAATCCATACTCACCACATGATTCCTCACGTTCACCTATGCTATGAATCACCTACCAAACTATGGCAGCTTTCTCTTTATATATATGTGTATATATCCTAACTTTACTACTACTGTTACCTTTCATGTGAACATGGCAGCTGCTTTCTCTTTCGTCCCATCCTCGTGTCCAACGAGATGATTCAGTTAAAGGCAATTTTTTTTTTATACATTGACTGCTTCCATTTTGTCCTCTTGCAATTCTTCATCTATTATAATGTGTGGATGAATGTAAAATGATTTTGGCATATCTCACTCTCTGGATGTATAGAATAGAGGGAATAAGTATGCATTATTTCTTGATAAATTATAACCCAAAACTTGATTTTTTTATTTTATTTTATTTATAAGCCATTAGTAGCAACAGAAGATAATTCTAGATTTCCAATCAATTTTGTTTTTTATAAAAAAAAAAAATGAGTGCAGTAAGTAATGTTGCTTGATCGACTGTCATTGATGGTGAATGCTCATTTTCTTTTTTTTTTTTAAGCAAATAATTCTTGTCGTCTCCTCCAAGCGTTCAATGGTTCGACATTTTTTTTTTATTTCAGTTACTTTATGCTTCTCCAACAACAACAGCTTACATCACATCCTACCTCCGCAACCCAAAAAGAAATAAAATATCACCCTACACTCTACTGTAATCATCCCATCCCACTATTCTAAAGCCTCTGTCATCCACCACCTTCCAAACAGTAGACTTTTTTTTTAATTTATCCTACTGTTATTACTATTCCTAAGTACTGGCTTTTCTTTTTATTAGCATTAGTTATGTTGACAGTCAATGTATTTAAAGTCATTAATTTCTTTTTCAAAGCATTATCATTGTTAATCCTGTGTATATATATAAGTGTGTGTGTGTATATATGCATGAGAGTTAAAAAAAAAAAAAAGATACAAAAAAAAGTGTGAGATTATTTCAACAAAAAAGAGCTTTCAAAAAAAAGAAAAAAAAAGAAGAAAATAAAAAAAAGAGGGCATGAAAAAAGAAAAGCTAAAAAAGAAAGAGAAAAAAAAATAGAGAAGAAAAAGAAAGAAGAATTTTGCACACTTGGAAAAGTTCGACGCTTGCAAAGCGATGAACAACCACCTATGCACGTGTTTCTCTAGCGTGATAGGAGGGAATTCGTCGCGATGGTTGCGACGAGGCGAGTAATTTCCTAAAGTCCTATTTTCGGTGTTTGCAGCGCGCCGAGGGACCCCCTATGCAGGCTTTTCTCTAGCGTGGTGGGAAGAAACTCGGTGCGGCACTTACAACGAGATAGACGAGCCTTATGCGCGCTTTTCTTAGAACGGCGGGGCAAAAATATAAGTACCCATACGCGGGGAAAAACTGTCTTTTCTTGAAGGTGCCCGAAGACCCATGCACACCTTTCTCTGGCATGGTGGGGGACCAAAATTACGACCGCGGTGTCCTATGACACTAACCGTGCACGCTTTTCTCTAGCGTAGCGGGAGGCCCAGTTTCCCGTAGTTTCCCCTAAACGGGGGAGACGCCGGGAAACTGCTGAAATTTCATGTGAATGTGAGACCGTACTTGAGCTTGATTGGACACATTTGAACAACATAGGACTTTGACATTGAACTTGAACCCGAGTATGCAATGAATTCAAATGAATTAAATCGAAATTTGAACAAGATGCACCAAGAACTTGTAATTCAATGTGATAACAAAGACTTGTGAACTTGGACTTATAATAAATGACAACAAATTGGACTCATACTTGAACTTGCAAGAACTACAGGGGGCATAGAACTTGAACTTGCTACCTGAACAACAAAGGACTTGATTCAAACTTGACTTGAATAATTGAACTCAAGCAAAGACTTAAGTTAGACCACAGGGGACTTCATTTGGATTTGATTTGGATTCAAATGAAAAATAACGGGAGACTTAAGACCAAACATCAATAAGCTTAATTTGAACATGAAATGAGCATGAACTTGTGGATTTCAACATAACTCGTAACAAGATATTTTCAAGCAAGGATCAAATGGAGAAATGTAATAATATCCTCGTACTTACAACACAAAATCTTCAATGAGAATTTGCCATTTTAATTGAGAAGTCAATTCATCATGCAAAATTCAATCCAATCAAATGCATTGAATCCTACAAGCAATGGGGCTTCTGTTGAATGAAACTTCAATGTTGATTAGTGATGACATGCATTACAAACCATAGAAGAACAATAATTTATTGATTGCAACATTTTTATTAATTGGCCCCTTAACGACGGTATGGATCGCTTCCTTATAGATGTGTACAGGGAGACGGTGATGAATGCGATAATATACTTGTGAAAAAAGTATAGAAATATATAATGAATGCAACAGATGTCATGCAACAATCGCCACGACCTTCAGGGCAAAGAAAATTCACAAGCAATGGTAGAATGCGCAGCTTGTTCTCAACCAATAAGCTAAAGTACCATGTGAATGTTGAAGAATCATTATATTGATTAGAAACACAAGCACCAACAACTACAAGTCATCCTACAAGCACGATAATATGATGAATTTGATGAATATAATGATATTTTGTGGTCAACATCAAAACACAAGCATATGGAAGCAATGCAACAATGACAAATGCAAATACCTACGAATACTTGTAAGGGACCTGAGGCCTACAAGTGCAATGCAAGAGAACTACGATAACACAATTCACTAGCAAGCAGTAGTAACTGATATACTACAAAGGCGAGGGATCATATATGAACATACAAGGTACCCACGCCCCAACAAATCATCGTAGTAGAAGGAGACCAATGTCACAACACCTTTCCAATCAATCACTGTCCAATGTTGAGCAAGTACATTGATCCGTTATAAGCAAAGATTGATGATACTATAACAAATGCAACTATCCATACAACTAAAAGCAGGAGATTAATTAGTGCACCAGAATCCACCTGCAGAAAATAATAAGTAATGCACGACAGTCTACCTGTACAAAACATCAAACAACTCAATCCAAAAGCTGTTATATTATGCCACCGGATCTGCAACCTTCATACAAGCAGGCAGAAGGCGTCAACAAAGTTTGAAATAAAGCCCCGCACATGCACATGCACCGTAGTTTGTATATACATAAGTACACAAAAATGTCAAGTGCAATCATAAAACTCGCATGGGCCCCGACGAGCGTGTCGTAGGAACACACGTAACGTCTAGGGATGCTGCACGGGTCAATAAATTTGAACTTGATCCTCCTAAGCAGGTAGATAGGAGTCGACAAAGTTCAACAAATAATCATAAAATGCCCCCAAACACTTGCATGGGCCCCGGAGAGCGTGTTATTGGTATACATGTGACGTCTAGGGATATTGCACAGGTCAATAAATGTGAACTCAATCCTCCTAAGCAGGTAAATAAGAGTAGATATGGTTCAACTAATAATTACAAAATGCCCCCAAACACCCGCTTGGGCCCAAGCGAGCGTGTTATTGGTACACACATGATGTCTAGGGATGCTGCGCGGGATTGATAAGTGAATTCAAGTTTGAACTCGATCCTTCTATACGGATCAATAGGAGTCGACAGTGTTCGAACCATCAAACAAATATATGATTGCGGCGACCGATATATTTATTTTAATACATTTTTGTTAGGCCTACAAGATCTATAACAATGAGAATTCACCAGTAAATGCACAAACCCTATGACAAAACCCGATCCTCTGTCGATAACTCGACAGAGTCAACAAGGTTCATCTATAAAATACAAATATTTTCAAGAGGAAATGACCCCATATTCACTACCCCGATGATGGCCGTGTTGAATGTGAATCTCAACTAGAGGGGTTCATAAACACTTTAAAATGTCTTCCAAGCTCCAACCAAAAATCCAAAAATCATTCCAAAATCCAAGTATTTAAAATTGAAATCCAACAGCTAAACACTTAAAGCAAAATCCATCCAACCTCCACAATAGTTTGTCGGGGTAGACAAATTGAAATTTACTTCAGCTCATATAGAGCTAATACCTAGTCGAAAATATCACTATGATCCATTCTCAAACAATCTCCTGCCAATAAGGACGTGGTACGTATCCTCTAATTGACGATTTTGCCACCAAATGGCACCGCAGGATAAACATTATGACCCGGGGCCCTCTGAACCAAGTGATTTTGCCGCCAAATGGCACCACGAAATACCGGTTATGACCAGAGCTAATACGCTCCTTAGTGGCATCAAATCTTTGATATATCAATCAATAGGATATGATCGATAGGGTACAAAGCCCTATGTTAACGAAGGTAGATTCAAATTTATCCCCTTAGACAAGCAATTCCCCAGGTCTACAAAGTCCACTTAGACGAAACAACCCATGGCTGCCGACAAGGATCCTTCTGTCAAGTTTGGTAAACTACCTCCTCTGACTAAGTAGACCAAGGACCACGATGGCCCAGGACGATGGAACCATGGGATCTTGATCGGGTTCATCATCCATTCTCCCACTATCCGCTTTAAGTGTAGGATGGTGAAATTTTCAATATCAAATTTTCAAATTCCCAAATACAAGTTGTTACTATATGCCAGATACTACGTATTCTCTAGGTATCTAATTGACGACTAGCCTTAATCGAAAGTTTTCTCCGGTGATCGGGAGGGGTAATTAACTATAGGGGCTTGCGCCTATAGGAAACCAAAACTCAGATCATAAAGTCCTCGCAAAATGAGGGCGAAACCTCTGGGTAGTGTCTTATCTAAAAACCCATCTTCCTTCCTAAAATTTACCCCGGAACTTTGTCCGTTAAAACTCTCCCCGAAAGAAAAAAGCTCAGCGGGCGGAGGCCGGGGCCGAATTTTCAGAGCTCACAACTGGGCCCTAGACATCCAACAATAACAATTCCATATTGTAGTGATTCATATTACAATTATGCCTATGTCAATGAATCAAATCATTTTGATCATCATCAATCCCATAGCCTACATAATTCATTTTCATAATAAACCAATATTGATAATTGAGGAATCTCAAGAAGAATACAGATAATATCATCTACCAAGAAGAATACAAATAATATCATCAATGTAGATTGTATGATGATCATGCATATGATTATCTTGTCCATCCCCACCAAAACTATCACATCATGATGGCAAATCAAATCAAATATCGATTCCTCAAACTCCAAAGATTCAAAATCTTATGTCAATTCTAGGAGCATAGGCATGGATGTCATCTATATCAATTCAAAAACTTGATCCCCGTGTTGATTTGGTCATTAAAAGATTATCACTGTGATGATATGGATTCTACATTTCTACTATACTAGATGATGATAATGGTGATCTGGAATTTGTTAATGTATTAGATGATGATGATGATAAGTAATTGAACCTCTTATCAAGCTTAAACCTACTCAAGACTATTCTTGTGTCTAAATAAAAAATCATGCCTGATCTTATTATGAGATTGAGCTATCATTTGCCACTGCTATCTCAATCTTCTGTAAAAGTTGTCTTCTTGAACTGAGGTTTTATCTACAAGACTATTGTTGAGCCTAAATATGAGATTATGCCCGATCAGAAAGAATTATTGAGCTTAAATATGAAATCATTTCCAACCTTGGACATCCAAGAATAATAATTCCATATTACAACTTTGTAATGAGCCGTATTACAATCATTTCTATGCCAATCATTCCAATCAACATCAATCTCATTGGCCTCATTTTTCATTTTTCACAAATACCAATGTTGCAAAATATGATCATTATCAATATTCTTATGATGATTGAGTGCCTCATGAAGAACATAAATATCATCATCAATATAAATTGAATGATGACCATACATATGATCACATGCACGTCCCAATGCAATATATCAATCTCAAAAAGTCAAGCGCTACTATCACTTCCACTAGTTCAAAAACAAATCCTTATATTGGTTTTGGTATTGAGGTATTGTGATGATACTGATTTCGCTAATGAGCTAGTTGTTGATGATGATTATCAATAATCAAGCCTTTTGTTGAGCTTAAGCCTAAGGATTTACCTTAGACTATCCTTAAGCATAAAAATGTGATTGTGCCCAACCTTATAAGAGATTTTAAGGCCTTAGGTCACTATTATCTCATTCTTTTGCACCATGAGACTGAGATGTCTTCTTAAACTTGAGGTTTTACCTAAGACAATTTTTTAGCTTAAATATGAGATTGTCTAAATATGAATAGAAAGTCTAAATATGAGATCATGCCCGTCCCTATGAATCCAACAATATTAATTACATATTCAAATAAATTCTATATTAGAATCAATTTAATGTCAATCATTCCAAACCCAGCAATCTCATAAACCTAATAATTCATTTTCAAGGAAACAACATCGATTCATTTAATTCTTATCAATGTTATTATAATATCATAGTTTATCATAAAAAATATAAATATCATCATCAATATAGATTGTATGATTGATATACATATAATCACCCCATCCATATTCATCCAAAACTATCTTATCATGACAGCAAATCATATCATACACTAATTTTTTGAGCTTTGAAGATTCAAAAACCTATCAATTCAAGAAGTTTAGACACAGGCCACCTTTACCTATTCAAAAGTTTGAACCTTATGTGGATTTGGGCTTTGAAGATTAATATTATAATGATCTAACTTCCACTGATGAGCTTAATGATGATGAAGATCAATTATCAGTAATTGAACCTCTTATTGAATCTGCTCTAAGGTTTTATCTAAGGTAATTCTTTAGTGTAGATATGAGATCATGCTCAACCTTATTGTAAGATGAACATGTCATTTGCACCATGATAGACCGGTCCAAGAGGGACCGGTCCAGCCGGCCCTTGATTTACAGCAGGCGGAAACCTGTTGTTCCGCCCAGGGAAGAACCCGCTCCCCCCTTGGGGTGGGGGTGGGGTCCATAGTTTAAAGAAGAGAGAGAATGGGGCGGTTGGAGGGAAATTTGAATTAGAGAGGGTTGTTTAGTCTTTTGGGATATTATTGTATTTGCATTAAGTAGAAGGGTTTGCATTAGGGTTAGGGTTATCTTGATTTTGTTAAATTATGTTTGTACGTTGGTGTTCTTGGGCTCTAGCAGCGTCTAGAGAGTTGAGAGAGATAGATCCTCCTCTCGAATTGAGGATCAATTGTATTTTGGTATTTTCCTTCTGATTTCATCAATATTTACGTTGTTTCTTGCTGTTTTTTGTGATTTGTTGGGAAAATTGTGATGGAGGCTGAAATTCCATTATTGATAAGTTTGACATGAGTTCTACAAATGTTTCCTATCACACCACTATTAAACAAAAAAACTTTAAGATAGAGAAACATGTTGATCAACATATCTTGCATTCCTACAAGATTCTTATCCATATATATATATATATGTTATTCCAAATATTACAAAATTAATGCTTACTCGCCAAGAATATAGGTTAAGTTCTTGTTACCACAACCACCATCACCATTTGACTACAATATCCTTGCTCATATTATTAATCTAAGAAAGTTGTATGGTGCATGAAAATGAGTAGAACCAAAGCCTCCAAATCCCAATTTAGGCGTTCAAAGTTCATATTTTACATGTTGATGATATAAGAGTCATGAAATAATTCAACCACCACCTCCTTCATGAAAGCAAGACTTTCAAGAATTCGCTTTTGTATGAATCGTTAGGGTAAGAGTTTTATAAAAGCTAAGAGAGTTGATGCATTACAAGAGATGCATCAAAATTATTATGATTTATGTACAGCTTATTTGGGATCAATTTTATTTTCATTTTATTTTTAAAAATAGAGTATTTGTTTTTCAACTATGTTTTTTTCTTTTTTCCTATTGAAAGTAAATCAAGCTTCTTTTTAAAATAGTAAAAATAATGTTAGGTGTTTTTAAAAGTTCTCATTATTTCCAAAATAAAAACAACCCCAAGCCCACTGCTGCCAACCACCGCCACCACCCGTCACTAATGTCATCGACCTCCACCACCGACCCCAAAAACAAATATAACTTATACTTAATAAAATATCAAATATTCTATTAGTTTATATCAAATCATTAAAAATAAATTTAAAAAGTGATCCCAAAAAACTCTTAATTATTTTCATATTTTTTTTAGCAATTTTACCTTAGTATTAAGTTTTCATGAAAAAAAATATTAATTAGAATTATCATTTTTTCTTAATGATTATTCTAATTATTGGATTTATCTCTTCACTAACCAAGATTTACATTTAAATTAATTTAAATTATCCATAAAACCCTATTTCTATAAATATGAATATGAAGCAGTGTAAATAATTAATTATTATGAATAAATCTGGAATCAATATCTTTTCTTTTCTCCCCTACGAACTTTTCTCTTTCTACCAAGTTCTCTCTCATACTTAATCTCCACACTTCTCTATCTCCTCCCATAGCTCCCTCTATATCTCTCCTACTACACAAGCCTAGATCTTGAGAGATAAACACATCAAACTAACTCTCCAAGTGCAAACCCAAGGGTTTGATTCCTTATACACTCAAGGATCCCCACTTAGGCTATCTCTTCTTTTCTCTCTTTATACTCTCTCTCTCTCTACACATTTATTCAATTCCTTATTAATTAGGGGTAAATTTTGATGGAGAATTCAAGCAATTCAAGAGCAAATTTAATGAGGCTAAATGCTACAGCCAAAATTCTTAAGATATAGTATCTGTTTTGTCCTAAGGGCATCAAGCTTTTGTCCTATTATTGTAACTTCCCAGAAGGTCACCCATCCCAGGATTTCTCCGGGATGAGCACGCTTAACTACAGAGTTTCTTAAATGAAATTTCAATCATTACACCAAAAAGCACCTCGATATTAAGAGTTTAGCTTCTTTTTCTTAAGAGATTTCACAATCTCTCTCACTTGTCCTTGTCAATATCCTTACCCCATAATCATTCACCAGACAAATAGAATTTTAGAGATGGCCCCTACAAGTTCAAGTAGTGGCTCCCGCCACGTAGCATTTGTCCTATACAGGGTTCAAAAGGTGTCTCACATGGCGTAGCACTTTATCTTGTATAGCACTTAGTTTTCAACTTTCGGCTGGTGTATTTACTCTGATATCATTTGTATTTAACCATGGTTTAAAATTGCGCAATATGAGGCTCGCCATAAGGCCTGCCTTTGCGCAATTCCAGTAAAAAACGCCTCGATGCTAACGCCTCGAGTTCTTTTTATGAGGCTTGCGCCTCAACTTGGTTGAGGCCCGCCTTGAAGCCCGCCTCGCCTCACAAGCATGAGGCTTACGCCTCACGCTATATATATTAAAACTTACATAAATCTTGAAGTAAATGTCTGACATTGGACTCTATCGGAGAGGAGGAAGGGGAGAGAGCAATTCACCATAATGATGATTCAAATGAAGAACCCCTTAGTGATTACAGTGCTGATGACTTATGAGTTCTTATGTGATATGTCATTGTTATTTATTTTTGGAAATTGGAATTATATGTTAATGAAAAAAATACTGGGATTTGGGAAAGATAGAATTTTGAGTTGAACTATATTTCATGTTGTCATATTATTGAGATATTTTGATTTCACTTCATATCTTATGTTTTTTTTATATTTTATATTATTCACTCATTAGTATATAAAAAAATTATCATTTTATGTTTACGCAATCTTTTGATTTTGAGGCTTATGCCTCAAAACGCCTTGAGGCTTAAGCCTCGCCTCACGAATGAAAAACGCCTCAATACCCGAATACACAATTTTAAACATTGTTCTTAACTATCGAGATATTGTCTGCTTTGACCTAAGGGCCTCACGATTTTGTCATGTTGTTATAACTTCACAGGAGGTATCCATCCCAGGATTTCTCTGGGATGAGCATGATTAACTATGGAATTTCTTAAATGAAATCCCAACTATTACACCAAAAAACGCCTCAATATTTAAGAGTTTAGCGTATTTTACTTAAGGGTTTCACACTAAGGACTACCATAAATATCCCATGATTAATTTAGAATAAAGAACAATCATTTTTATCTAAATGAATTAATATTAAGGAAATCCTTTTCTTGCATCAATTTACATTGGGTTTTGAAGAAGAGAAAATTAATGTCAATCAGATCAGAACATGAAATGTTCAAACTACTATGATCTCATGTTCTTTATTATCAATAATATTAGAAGTTTATGCAAGATAATTATTCCTTCCAGAGTCATAGCACACTATCCATGTTTCATACCAGATAATCAAGTATTATCATAAATCAAACAACAAAAGCAAATTACCATCAGTGCATGATAACTCCGGATTCATACAGGAGTTAGCTTTAACAACACGAACATAGAGCAAGGTGCCTATCTGCAACAGATCAAAAATAATAAGTGCACGCCTTAAATTAAACAAGAAAACAACAAAGAATATAAACAAATGGATTAGATTAATAAGGAATACTAATGATTATAGGTCAATTTATGACCAGTCAACATACTTAAATAAAGCATGTTAAATATATCATCAAAATCATACTGATTATTCATCATCTAGAATTTAATATAGATAAATCTCCCTACAGTTTGGCATTTTCTGAAAAAGGAAAATAATCATAAACTTTATAAGGGGACAATAATTCACCTATTTTGTAAACAATAACAAATAACTTGGCATACATGATACATGCCAGGGTTTCTTAAAACCTCGTTGTCCATGTCTGAGTTCGCTAAAACCCTAGTATTACTGATATAGTATGTTAGAAAACCTCGATATCCTTTTTCTCTATTGTATTCTATTAAGAGTCAAATTCACATTTAAATCTAATAAAATAAGTCATTTTTAATATATTATAACCAAGTCTTTTTACGTCTGCCTCTACCTTTCTTAATATAGGCCGGATCTAATACATCTATTCTCCAACAAGGTCATCAAATGGCCTATGTCTTACGTGACACAAATAGTAACACTGCATAAACAAACTCAAATGTTATATCCGAAAAAAGATGGATTTGCTCAAAACAGAGACCAACAAAAACTTATTTTAACAAGGGAAAAAAACTAAAAGGAAGCATTATAGCACAAAAGTACAAGACAGTGCTACCTCAAATTTTGGTATATTTCTCCGTGTCCCTCCTTCAAATGCAAGTACAGGCAAAAAAGCTAATGTAGGGCCTTTTATGTCTACTAGAAAGTTCTGAAACCACAAAAATAAATCATGAAATCACCTCATGGGTAACAACCTTATAACATGGAAAAACAAAAAGAGAAAGGCAACGATAGAAAAATTTTTACTAGCAATAATTTATCTTATTGCTCAGAACGATATAATTCATAAATAAGGGATTTAGCATCCACAAAGGCATCCAAATGATTAATGAAACCAAGACAACAATACAAGCCAGCAGAATCTGGATTAAATCACGCCCAATCAGATATAGCATCTGCAAGGTAGCAGTTTTCCAAGTTTTTTTGCATTTACAGTTATATAATGTAACAAAATTGATTGCTCAACATAAAACAGCATATCCATGTCAAGAATAATATTAACAGGTCGAGTATAAGAAGGCAGAGATGGAGGAAATATACAGAAGTTCATAAGGCTAGAAAAATAAACGTAAAATATCTGCTAGTATTTGTGCACAAGAAATGCTTACATCTGCTCTGGCATCTACAACAATACCAAGAACTGTATCTTCTACAGAGGGAGCATACTGTAAGGTCACCAACAAAAACAGGGTAAGGTATTAAGAGATGCAACGGTCGAAAAATAACTTCATAAACAATTAGTCCTGAATTGCGAAAAAAAACATTCTTCAGTTTGGGAACATGCTTCTTTTTACCTTTTTTTTTCTTTTCTTTTACAGTTTATCAGGTATTGCAACCAACAAAAACAACAACAAAACCCAAATTTTTAGAGCGTTTAAGTCAAAAATTCCGATTTCACGAAACAAAACTTTCCATCAATAACTCACTCTCTTTTGCGAGCTTTCTACCCAGTACTTGTTTGGCTTTTTGAACTTAAGCTTCCCAGCCTTCACCACTGATAGCACGTCAGAGTACTGAAAACACGCAAGTTTAGAAAGCGGATGCATTTGTCCACAATAACAGAAAGTAAAATCTTAATCTAATAAGCACCTGGCGCAACCCCGCTCCCAGCCTGATTGTCTGATCAGACATGCTCGTAAGGTCCAAAACAATGTCACCAGGAACCTATTTAAAAATTCAAAGCATCAAACAATGGAAGAAAAGATCTACTTCATATTGGAAAAATTGTCGTGCGGAGATATATCTCTTACAACGGCTTTGTCAACGAGGCTTGCCGTCGAAGAACTCGAGGTTTCTACTTCCATTCTAGGGTTTAGGGGTTCTCTTCACGGACTAGATTCAGCTGAAGCGAGCGTAGATGCCTATCATAAAGGAAGTATAATGGACGAAAATCATAAATCCTCAATTATTTTTGGTCAGGCCAGGCCAAAAACATCCAGATTCGCTCAGATTTTACAAGACCTAATATGATAGCGGTTACTCGTTGCTAAAAAAATTATACTGTGAATAATTTAGAAAATAAAAATTTTTATTTTCTATGCTTGAAAAAAAATAAGTTCTTATTTTTTATGTTTAATATTAAGAGTTTATGAGAAAAATTATTTAATTTTAGTTTAAATAAAGGCAACATTTTAATTTAAATTAATAATTTCTTCATTCCAAAATTTAAAATAAATATTAAATAAAGTATAACACATTATATTTTTTTAACGAGAATTAGGGCATACTAATTGTAAAATTTTCAAAAGAATTTTGGGGTTCGAAGTGAGGATGATTTGATTTAGTTAGGCTTTATTAATTTTTTTAGCAAACTCAATAATTTAAATTTTTAAAATATAATAAAAACAAATTTTATTTTATAATAAAAATTGACGTGCCAACCATTATTTTAAATTGAGTAAATTTAGAGAAAATATGACTCAATGAATGGAGATTGGGCAGGTTGAGCGGCAAATGTTGTGGTACGACGGTTGAGAGCATTTGTGCCTTCCATGAGAAGTCAAATTTGAGTCGTTTAACCTGAAAAAAAAATATCAAAATGCACGATACCATAGGAAAAGCTCATTCAAGGCGTAAAGAATGACATCATTCAAACCGAGAGCAACATCACTATTACGCTATTGTCAAGCTTGAACTTAATGCAAAAAAGAGATTGTGTCATAATTTGAAAAAATTATTCTGAGCGGACACCTGACGCAACTCTACGTACGGATGCTGTGAAACCAAGTCACGGTACCGAGCCGTGATGCTGAACAGCACTAAGTCAGGGTAAGTAAAAGAGTGACGTGATGCATTTTTATTGGTCTCCGGATAACGTTCGGTATACACACAAAATAATTTGATCCTTCCTAGTGACGTTATGAAATTCATTTTTTGAGCTGAATAATTTTTAAATGATTTGTTGGCTAAAATTGTCAAAAAAAATAAAAGTGAAACAGCGATGGTGGAAAACAAAGTCTAATTAATTACAAGTTCAAAACTCATTTTCAAATTTGTTTACCATACAATAACAAAATAAAAAATATAAATCCAAAAGTCTAATTAACTAATCTACTTTTTATTCATAATAAATATCATAGAAATAAACTTTGCATTATATTTAAAATTCTTTACAATATATTCATTTTCATCTTAATAATATTTCAATATATGTAAAATTCAACTACTGATTTTCAAATACAATATAATTTATCAGTAATTACATCACCACTGCCGCCCAATGCCAGCCATCACTTGTCAGCAACCACTGCCTGACAATGCAGCCACTGCCTGACAATGGCAGCAGACATTGCCCTCCACCACCTGCTGCCACCACCACCCGGCAATAACCGCCACCAACACCAACCACCACCATTATTGATCTCTACACCACATTCATTTTATTGCAAGTCAAAAAAAAAGAACTATCTACACTTACTTTAAACTTTTTCAAATATTTTAAATATATTTCATCCATTTTACATTATCTTCCATTATGCTCTATTCTTTTTTTATCTAACTAAAAAAATTTGAATAAATCATTAAAAAGTTTTAACATCATAATAAAGCCCAAAATAAATACTTATCTCAAAACAAATTAACCCAAAATAAAGCCTAATTTCATGCAATCGTATTTCTATAGCATTGTCATATCGTATGGGACATAATTGTTATTGCAAAGATTCATCTGCTAATAGTTTATGGACGGACTCAAATACTCAAAAAAATTATTATGTGATCACCTAACGGTTCAGAGACGAATCAAAATGTTTCGCATCACTCAATACTGAGCTATAAACAACAACGGTACACAACAAAAAAATGATGTGGCACATTATAATTCGCCTCTTTATGTCGTTTAGTGACCGCACAGAATAATTTCACCGAAAACTCGCGGTGCGCATAAGCAGATATAATATTAAAATTGCATTTTTCAAATATAAACTAATTTTTAAATCTAAATTAATTCTCAATACAACGGCTTTTAAGATCCACTCTAACAAAAAAAAATGACCATACATCTGACCCAAAATTATTTTCTAAATGTCTCACAAATGGGCACAATAAAATTAAAAAAATAAAATAGTTTTAAATATTATGATGGTCCAAGATAACAAAATTTTCCTCTCTTTTCCTTCTCTTCTTTTTATCCAATCAATTAACTTAAGCTCTTCCTGAAGGCGTTGGAAGTTGAGAAAATAAACAAATGGAGGATATGTGAAGCCTCACTTCCAAGCTTTCCTTCCCTTGAACTGCTTCCCTGAACGCTTTTGCCGCTGCTTTTTCTCTTGCCGAGAACGAGCTGCTCTATCTCTTTTGGCAGCCAGAGGCATGGCCTTCTTGTGCTGTTTCTGCCGGTTGCTCAGGCCGCCGGTCTGGCATTCAAAAACCATGAAAAATCAATTTAATCAAAATCTGTCTACTGATCTTACAACCTTGTACAATAGATGCTTGAACAGTTACATACATTAATAAAATACAGAGTTCAAAATAGATAGTCTGGCATGCTGATAACCTCAATTAATGGAGTTTTTTTTTTATTGTTTTACCGAAATTTCATACTACTTTTTTTTTGTTGACGAGGAACTGTTCGCTGTCACCCCCAAGCTAGCCGAGAGCGCTTGGCGATACGTAAACCCCGGTCAGACTAGACGAGCTATCCACACCCATTAGAACTCGTGGTCAACTCTTATTTGGTCCCCCCGAAAGGGGTGCTATCGCCCGAGGGAATCGAACAAGGGATGGGAGGTACCCAACCGTGCTCGCCCACCAACCAAGCTAAGCATCTGTGGGTATTTCATACTCCTTTTAACTTAAAAAACTTACAAAATACCTCATCATAACAATTGGATGGCAATCCCAAAAATAACTAATATAACCTACTTATTACTGTTGGCTTTTGTTCCTAGATTTAGGTTATTTAGGCTTGTAAAGCCTTTTGTGTTGCTTTTGTATAGCCTTAGGAGTCTATAAATAGTTATAGATTGTAATAGGTTGTGGATGGTTTAAAGAAATATTAAAGATTTCTGTTTGGCTGCCTCCATCTTCTCTCCCTCCTCCTCTCTCAACTTCAAGAAGAGTAAGTATTCTTCCTCTCTGCAGCAAGTTGGTTTCTACATATGTTATCAGAGCCTCGTTGAGGCGATCGCGAGGTGGAGGAGAGGAGGTTTCTTGTCTAAAGAAACTGATTCTAATCGGAAGAGGGCGGTGCCGGCTTTGTTCGCGTGAGGCGGACTAAGGTCGGCTGCTGGAGGCTTGTCGGTTTATCGATTGCGGCCGAAGGCCGGACGAAGATCTGGTTGGCAAGATCGGTCGTCGAGTGAGAGCAGGCTTCGATCGCAAGAAGAGGCGAGTGGGGTTGCGGCTCGCGTTTCTTGCAGTCGGTCTTGGCTTGCCGGTGGACAAGAGGTTTTTTGAAGCTTCTTGATTCAAGAAAGGGAGCAGTGAGGAGCTTTGATCACAAGATACAAAGCAGGTTCTGCGGCTTTGGTTGTTTGACACGGATCGAAAGACTTGCGGGATCTTGACGGAAGGAGATTGCACGTGCATGTGCACAGACTCCGGAGGAAGTGCACGCGGTCTTGATTGAGGAAGTGCATGAAGTCTTGATCGCAAGAAACGCTGGAGTAGCGTGGGCTTATTGATCGGAGAAGCCGGAGGCGAGCAGGTTGTTCGTGCACGCAGGAGAGCAAGTGCAGACCCTTAGATGGGGCTTGCATTGCCGTCACGGACGTGCGAAATCGGGAGGAAGGAGTCGGGTGCACGCAGTACAGTTCTTTGTCCAGCGGCTTGCAGGTGTCAAGCATAAGAAGCCGAAAGTCCCACGGCTTGTGGGCAGTAGATCCGGGAGTCGAGCAGATGGGCTAGAGTGAGTCCAGCGTCGAAGGCGGCAAGTCGGCAAGAGTGGAAGCGGGCCGAAGTAGACAGGTCCGTGCAGATAAGGTGCAGTCCGGAGTCGTGGATGCGGATCGCTGAAGCCTCGCGGGAGGACCGTGCTGGGTGTTCATTTGCGGGAGTCTTGATCAGGAGTGAACGGAGAGAAAACAGGCTTGTTTTGGTCCCGAAATGGGAACAGAGCTTGGTGATCATGCTTGAAGCGCTTGATTGGCGCCGGACAAAGCGGCAAAGGTGGCCGCTTGTGCTTCTTGGCGAGGTTCGCCAGACTCGATGAAGGGAGCTGCTGGCCGGAGGCATCGAAGGCGGAGGCCAGCTGCGAGGTCGGAGTCGATGGAAGATCCAAAAGCCGGCTGGACTAGTTTGGACGCCGAACTTGGTTCGACGAAGTTGTCGGAGGCGCGTGAGGCAGCACTGGTGTGTGCTGCGGACTGGAGGCGGTGCCAGGAGAAGCCGGAAGCTGGAGTTCGACGGTGAGGAAGGCAGCATCGCGTAGAAGAAGGCGAAGCCGGCTGGTATGGTTTGGCAGGAGACAGGAGATTGTTTGGTCCGAACTGGGAGATATGTTCAAGACAGACGTTGGTTTCATGATTTGATTGCCCAAGAGGAAAGCTAGCTTGTGATCGCGCGGGAGTCGCGAGAAGCGAAAGATCGATTTAGATCTTTGAGGTGGAGTTGACATGTTCTTGAGTTGTGCCGGGATTGCAGAGCGCTTGGAGGTGCGAGTTCGTGTGGTACACGAGGAAGATCGCATAGGAGCGCATGGCACTGGCGGAAGACACGAAGGGCGCTGGCCGGACGCGGCAGTGCAAGGCGTGGGTTTGTGACGACCGAAGAAGATTTATTTGGGTGTGAGAGCAAGTAAGGATTAGGTCTTTGTTAACGGTTTTCTTTGAGCTTCTTGTGGAAGAGATAATATTTGGGGAGTGAAATCTTGGGATTTCTGTGTGAAAAAGGTGTACCCTTCTTGTTCTCCTCTGGTTTGTTCTTCATCTCTGTGAAAGGCTATAGGTTTGATGGCCGGTTGGAAGCTGCTTGTGCCGTAAGATCTTGATCCTTACCTAAACGCTGGAAGTGCAGGTGAGCTGATACCTGCTGTGCTCTCGGTTTTTTAGGATTACGTCCCCTGGTTTACCCAACTTATTCTTCTTGGTTGTTCTTTAAGAACAGTTGATTGCTTTGTTATGTAATCTAGGACCAAGGTGGAGATTTATTGGCTTTTGTTCCTAGATTTAAGTTATTTAGGCTTGTAAAGCCTTTTGTGTTGCTTTTGTATAGCCTTAGAAGTCTATAAATAGGTATAGATTGTAATAGGCTGTGGATGGTTTAAAGAAATATTAAAGATTTCTGTTTGGCTGCCTCCCTCTTCCCTTCTCTTCTCTCCCTCCTCCTCCTCTCTCAACTTCAAGAAGAGGAAGTGTTCTTCCTCTCCGCAGCAAGTTGGTTTCTACAATTACTTATGTCAGATTCTTGGTTTCTTGGAGCTCTCATGAGCAATTTCGTTTAGAGATTGTTGATTGCTGTACAGATCTCTCTTTTTCCATCAATTTTTGGCGTAGGGGTTGGTTCTACCAATCTTTCGTTCCTGTATCTTTTCTTTAGCTGTTTAGCATCAACACAAAGGTATTAGTTGCTAACTCTAGGGTTTTTGTGATGAGTTCTGTTCTTGAGGCTTCGGATCTTCCTATGGAGAAGGAGCTTCCCTGTCATACGAGATTGCTAACTGATCTAATCTTTTTTGTAAGAAATCGGTTTAGGAGAATTTTGGTCCATCCAAATCCTTCAAAGGCGCGATGTCAAGTGAGGGTGGGTTATAACTTTTCTTGTGCTGCGGTAAAGTACAACACTGATGAGAAAATTAAAACTCTGCCTTCTTTTGAATTTGCATTGGTTGATAAATTTAATTTTGGGTAACCAACTATGGAGGACATCAGAAAATTGAGTAATCTGAAATGAATTGATTTCTATAATTTTGGTCAATTGGACCCAAAAAAAAAAAACATATAACACTACCGTTGCCAGGTCCCAAGTCCTAGATGAGAAAAGTAGGGGGTTGCGTTAGGTAGTCGACAGCCAGCGTAAAATTTGTCGAATAATAATGACATGAATCATTTAAGAAATTGTGTTAATGTTAGGGTGTCCCCTGGAAGCGACGCGCTATATGGCCTGAATACAGTGACAAGTGTGCAAGGGCCGTTGCACCGGCGCCCGGTTGTAATGTTAAATTAGCAAGGGTTCCCACATCAAGAACGGATGTGGGCAAAGAAGCTACTCCATGAAACTAAAATTAGGATAGGAACTTGGAATATAGGTTCCCTTACAGGAAAATTAATAGAATTAATAGATATTATGATTCATAGGAAGATAAATATTTTGAGCATACAAGAAACTAAATGGGTTGGAGAGAATGCTAAGGAAATTGATAGTTTAGGATTTAAACTTTGGTATTCGGGTAGGAGTCGTACTAAAAATGGTGTAGGTGTTATTATAAATAAGAGTTTGAAGGATAATGTTATAAAAAATTAATAAGATTGGAGATAGAATTATAGCTTTAAAGATTATTGTTGATGATAAGATTGTTAATATTATAAGTGCTTATGCTCCTCAAGTAGGTTTGGATATGAATTCTAAATTAAATTTTTGAAATAACTTCGAAGAATTATTACAAAAGATACTTATAGAAGAAAGAGTTTTTATTAGAGGAGATTTAAATGACATGTTAGTAGAGAGGTAGTGATTTTAAAAGCATTCATGGTGGCTATTGTTTTGGAACAACAAATGAAGGTGGCAAGACCAAATTAGATTTTTGTTTAGCTTATGATTTTTCAATTGCTAATACCTTATTTAAGAAAAAGAATGAGCATCTCATCACTTATAAAAATGGATATAGTACAACTCAGATTGACTATTTTCTTATAAGAAAATTAGATCGTTTATATTGCAAAGATTGTAAAGTTATTCCTAGTGAAAATTTATGTACCCAACATCGACTTTAAGATAAAGGGGCAGATAATAAAAAATAAAGTAAAACGATATTCTAAGATTAGATGGGAGCTTTTAAAGAATATTAATAAAAATATTTTTTTGAGTAAGATTTTAGATCTTAAGATTTTATCTGTGCATGAGGATGCTAATGTTATGTGGGAAAAAGTGGCTAGTGATATTAAGAATATTACAAAAGATATGCTTGGAGTATCAAAGTAAAAAACTCCTAATAGTAGAAATAGTTGGTTGTGGAATCCAAATGTGCAAGAAAAGATTAAGAATAAGAAGATTTGTTATAAAAATTGGTTTAATTTTAAAAATTCTGATAATTGAGAAAAATATAAAACGACTCGTAAGGAATCTAAGAAAGCAATATGCAATGCAAAGATCTTAACTTTTAGTGATTTATATAATAGTTTAGATACTAAGGAGGGAGAAAGATATATGTATAAGTTAGTCAAACAAAGAGATAGGAGTAGTAAGGATTTAGTTCAAGTGAAGTGTATTAAGGATGAAGATCAAAAAATACTTTTCTTAGAAGATGATATTCAACAAAGGTGGATGAGATATTTTGCTAAACTTTTTAATGAAGAGTGTGAAAATAAGATTGACTATAGTGACCTTAACACCCTAAATGAAAATAAAGATTTCTATTTTTATCGGCGTATTAGTAAAACTGAAGTTAGAGAGGCTTTAAACAGAATGAAGGGTGGAAAAGCTGTTGGACCTGATAATATTCCAATAGAGGTGT
>NW_021319641.1:589198-620598 GCF_001605985.2 Dendrobium catenatum
TATCTTGGATCTATTGTTCAGAATGATTGTGAAATAGATGGGGATATTATCAGCAGAATTCAAGTTGGATGGTTGAAGTGGAGGAATGCATCGGGTTTGTTATGTGATAGAAATGTACCCCTCAAACTTAAGGGTAAATTCTATAAGATGGTAGTGAGACCTGCAATGCTTTATGATGCTGAATGTTGGCCATTAAAAGAGAAGCATAATACTAAGTTACGTGTGGCAGAGATGAGGATGCTCAGGATGAGTGGCTTTACCCTTAGAGATAGGATACGAAATGAGCATATACGTGAAAAGGTTGGAGTAGCTCCAGTAGAAGATAAGATTAGAGAGAGTCGCCTTAGATGGTTTGGTCACATAAAACGGCGGCCTTCCAATGACCCGATTAGGAGAGTAGAAATATTAGATTTGACTTATATTAAGAAAGGTAGAGGCAAACCTAAAAAGACTTGGTTAGAAAATATTAGGAATGACCTTTCTTTATTAGATTTAAACGAGAATTTGACCTTTAATAGTACACAATGGAGAAAAATGATTCATATAGTCGACCCCACTTAGTGGGATAAAGGCTTGATGTTGTTGTTGTTGTTGGACAAAAAAACATATATTGTTTAGGCTTTCATCCTGATAACTACTAGTCACTAGATTGTTTGTTAGAAGAACTTTTACTCTATTTCAGGTTTTTTTTATGAGGACTCTTTTAAGTGGACTCATTATTTTGATGCTAATGTAAAATAGACAATTATTCTATTTGGAATAATTTCCCCATGATAAGAGTTTATTTTATGAATCATATCACTTTGTCTTTCATTGCTTCTATTTTTGGAAGGGCTTTGCAAATCAATTCGGCTATTTTCTCTTGATAGACCTTCTATAGCATGCAAAAAATATTTCTAGCAAATTTAATAATGAAATATGGTTGGATATTGATATGTCATCAAAACATTATCTTGATTGGGCACGAATCTTGATGCAAATATGACTCAAAAACTTTCAAATTAAATCTGTGACCTTATAAGCTCCGATTTTAACAAACTTATAGTCAAACTGTACGTCTCAAAGAGACGAACCCCCAACGACACCAAAATCGGTCAAATCTAAACCCAGATAGGGGGTCCAAATCAAATGTTTGAAATCTATTTTGAAGCTTCAGATTATTCATTGGATAAACAAATGATATACAAATGTGACATGCTTATAGTCGAATAGAGAGGCTCGATGAGACGAATCCAACGAGCTCAAGATCTCCAAATTATGACATCATTACGACACTCAAATGCTTGATAAGCATGACCGAGGAAGTTGATATCAGTTATCCATTAAAACGCTCTCAAACATGCCCTTGATCTTCTCCCCATTTATTGCTCATGTCACTCCCAAAAAACTATAAATAGACTCCTCATTCTTCGCAAAATAAAGGAGGAAGGAGAAAGAGATGAAAACAAAGGATCTCTCTTGCTTTCTTAAGCTTGCACCACCGACCAGATCTCTTCCTAACCACGATCCACTATGATCACCATCGCCCGCCAACTATGGTCCCTCCGACCATCATCCCCCGCCGACTACGTCCTTCTGACCATCATCGCCCCCCGACTACGGTCCACTCCAATCACCCTCGCCCGCCAACTAAGATACACTCCGACCACCGTCGCCTGCCGACTACGATCCTTCCGAACACCGTCACCCGCCGACTACGGTCAACTCTGACCACAATCAACCACTGACTATGGTTCACTCTGACCGCCGTCACTCACCAAGTTCTGGCTTCTTCACATGTCTGGATACTTTAGGTGCGGCAAGCAATTTGTAGAAGGTGTGTACTCCACACTTGGGCAACTAATGTGCAATATGATGCAGAAGAGGACCTTTCTCTTTTCACCCTCCTAGTGAGGAAGAGAAACTGTACTCATTTTTCACACTCCTGGTGAAGGCATAGAAGCTGGAATCCTTTTTCACTCTCCTGGTGAAGGTAGAGATCTTGAAATTATTTTTCACCTGCCTGGTGAAGGCAATGTACCTCGAAGCTTTTTCTCCTTCCATGAGAAGATAGAGTTTAGGGTTTAGGGTTTAGGGTTTAGGAAAAGTACATTTTTTACTTCTACATAAACTCATATGTACCTAATATGCTATTTGGATGCCCAAAAGTCTTAAATTGAGTACTTTATAGTACATTTGATTTGACTTGGGCACACTAGAAAGTAAGGCCTTGGCATGTTTGCTGGCAAGGCTTATGCATACTGGCATGCAATTCCTTTGCATAATCAAACTTCAGGTCGTGAGCCTTTTGATATTTTAGTTGATTTGTGATTACTTAGGGTTTAGTGAATTTTACATCTGGCCAAGACCCCATGGTTTTTCCCCATTTCAGGAGTTTCCACGTAAAAAACTCTAGCATCGCGTATGAATATTGCAAATCTCTCTCATATATGTCTGTGTGTTAGGTCTTCGTATAAAATTTAGACGCTAAATCTTATATCTCTACCATCGCGAATATTCACGGACGCGACAGATATAAAAAGATCAGATATTTCAGAAGGTGGAATTTGAGAATCTCCCTTCCTTTGGCACTTAAAAAGAAAGCCAATAATAAAGAAGCATAATTATACTAATAATGTTGACATATTGTGATTCCTGCTGCTAAAAAATGAACCCTGCTTGGGTTCCTATAGATCCAGGTCCTCGAATTGAACAGAATCAAATTTAAAATGAGCATAGGGTGAATCATAAAGAGCCGGTGAATCTTAATATGGATTCTAAATCCCTAGCATTGTCACAAGAACAGGATAATAAGCTTGCTTCTATTTTTCCTTGTATTAAAAGGACAAATGTGGAAGGAGTTTCAGAGATGATTATTGGAAGGATTGTGCTTAAAGGTGATACTTCGATGATGACTATGTTGAAAGTAAATCTTAGTCAGAGAAGTTAATTTTTAAAATCTATCAAAAGTTTAGAATATAATGTCAATCAAATTTTAAATATTTTAGAAAAAAATAATCAGCCGTAACTCAAGGGTTTTATGATTGGCTGAAAAAGAAATATAAATATAAAAAGAATGAAGTGTAAAAAGAATACTTGAGTTGTTTGAAAGTGTGTAAAATGAATGCATGAGATTACTTTTTTTTTTTTTTTTATTTGAAGTAAAATGATAAAATTCAAAGAGGGTAGTGGTTGGTGGTGTCGAGCAATGGCAATGGTGACGAATTTATGGTGTATTTGGAACTCACCCAAATATGAGGAATTCCAAATACACCAAAATTAAACTAGAGTGAATTCCAAATGCACCAAATTTTACACAACATTTATTTTGCTTCAAACCAACACCAATATTCTCAATATCCCTGCATTTGAAATAGTTTACACCCATTTTACTTCTAACCAAACAACCGTTAAAGCAAAACTCATCCACCCCCCCTCAACTATTTAATAAGAGCGATAAATTTAAGGATAATTTCAACTGACATATCTCTACTATATTACAATCACGGCCAGAGCTCATATGTTCTTCAATGGCTAAAACACTTGAATAATGAATTATAGGGTTGACTTGATAGAGCACAAACACTCTATTAGCTAAGGCTGATTTGAATTTATCCCTCGACAAATACTCACTCCAAATCTACAATGTACCCTTATACGAAGCAACTTATGGCTGCCGACAAGGATTATTCGATCAGGTTAGGTCAATTAGCTCCTTAAACTATGTAGACTAGAGACCATGACAATCTGAAATGATAGAACTATGAGATCTTGATTGAGTTTGTCATCATTCCCCCCCCCCCCCACTTCCTCTTTAAGTGCAAAGTGGAAAATTTTAAATCTTAAATATTAAAATCCCTAATATTATAATCTAACTAGTTAGTGTCTATTTAATAATTAGCCTTGATCGAAAATGCTCTCTCATCATTGAGAGAAATAATTAAGCATAGGAGCTTGTACCTATGACAAACATGAACTTAGATCTTAAAGTCCTCACCAATAAGGGCAAAATCTCTAGGTAATATCTTATCTCTAACCAATCTGTCTTCCGAAAATTTATCCTAGAACTTAATTCAATTAAAACTCTCCTTAAATCACGTGAAGAGGCCATGGTGCCATAATTTCCTGGAGCACACAAGAAGGCTTTGCTAAGAAGGATTGTGATCATATTGATGCAAGTCCTAAGGGTAGTCTATCTACCTTGAGTAAGAATAAGATGTGAGAAAGGCTATAGAATATTTTATTCGGTTTCTTGGCTCAACTCTACTCAACATAACAAGTTTGAAAATCTTAAGAGAGCATCTTCTAATCATTCTCCTTTCATAATTCAGATTTAAGATTTATAACTATTCTTTTAAGGGGCTGGTGAAAATTCAAAATATGTGGCTACTTCAAAAAGACTTCCTGAGCATAATTCAAGCTCAACCAGACATTTCTTATAAGAGAAAATAATCAAAATGGTCAATTGACTCTTTATGAAAACCAAAATAGTCCCTAACTATATTAAATGACCATTTTATTCCCTCAACCCCTTAAAGATGAACCAAAATAGCCCCATCATAAACTATTTTGATTCCTTTTTAAATACATGAGAACAAAATAATCATTTAATATAATTAGAGATCATTTTGATCCATCATAAAAAGTCAATTGATTATTTTGATCATTTTCTCTTTATCATAGTGGTTCAACTCTTGCTATCCTTCGGCAAGAATTAAAAAAGTTGAACTTATTCTTAAAGGATTGGAAAAAGTCTTTTTTGCAATGTGTTTCAGAATTTGAGGAATTATGAAAATGGTCACTTTTTTATCAAAGTTTATACATTCAGTTTGCCCTAATAATAAAGCTAATCTTATGGTTGTTCAATATAAACTCTTTCATATTCAATATTATGAGGAATTTGAAGGCAAATGACTGGTTTGAAGAAGCTTCAAGATGGTGATAGAAACATTATGCATTTCCATTCTTTTGTAAATATAAAGAGAAATAAGATCAAGATTCTAAAAATTCAAAATCTTTAGGGTATTTGGATTGATGATTCTAAAATAATTAAATAATCTGCCGCTAATTTCTTTTCCAATTTACTATCTCAAGAAAGCGATTATGTTGATTTACCTAATTGTGATGCTATTCCTGATTGTGTTTCAAATAATGTGTCCTTGACTAAAGTGCCTATGGTATGAAATTCAATAAGCTATTATAGGTATCGATGTGGATTCTACTGCTAGTCCTAATGGTTTTTAGTTTATTATGTTTATCATTATCTTATCACTTTAGTTGGTTCCTCCCTAATTTGCATAGTTGTTGGATTACATGAGAGAGGTTGTGGAGTATTCATTTTAAATGAAGTTACCTCCAGTGGATGTAATGAAAAAATAAGAAATTCTCTCACTATTCTACTTTACTACAGTAAAATATTCTTACCCAAATCAAAATAAACACCCCAAGGGGTAAGGTTGGTGCTCACTTCTCACGAGCTTATTCTCCTTAACATAAATTAAAATCTTAAATTCAAGTTCACAAACTAACTTTAAGTATTAAAGTGTCTTCCCGGGGGCAAATCCAAAGTATAGACTCACCATTTCTTGATGATACATGTGCATGAAGTGAACTTACACTAAAGATGGTGTCTTTTGAAATTTTCAATTAGCCTAACATGTTTTTTTGGCATGAAAGAACTGCCATACAGGTTGCAGTTTCTATGTAGAAAGATAATCAGAAGAAGGAAATAAGGTGTAGCCAATCAACTATGGTCTTTCAATTCTAAGGGAGGTTAGAGACAATGCTTGCTAGCAAGAACTCTCACCGTAAATGGAGCTATATTAAATAGTAAATATTAAGAATTTAAAGTCTTTTGAAGCTTCAATGGTTAATGATAGGTCTGAAGAAATACATTTTATGGATGATCTACTCTTGGAGCATGTAATACCTTTAGAAGTGAATGATATCTTATAGCAAACTACCACCACAAGACATAGGCCAAAAGATGCATTATGCAAAGATAAGAAAGGTTATTTACCAAGCAAAACAAAATATACTACAGGAAGCTGAGAAGGTAGCCTCACTCAACTGGAATTTTAATTTCACGGAAGTAAAATTCTCATAAAAGAAAATAATAAAGGGGATGATCAATCTAACGATTCACCTTAAAGAAGACTACAAGAAGAAACATCATACTTGAGAATTAAAACATAAAAGGGTCGGGAGATAAGATCAATTGATTACAAATAGTCCAATTTCTTGATGAAGACTACTGACGATGCTGATTCTCATACCAAACCATTAAACGGAAAAGATAGTCAACAGCATACCATTGGCAAAATAAGATCACTTATACTAATATTCATATTATATCAGTATAAGGATGATTTTTAATTTATAAACCTGCTTTTAACTATAGTATTAGAATAAATTCTAGTGGAATTATATTTTAGTTTAAACTGTCTAATTTGTTATTTGTAGATATGGCTCCCTCTTTTATGGAGGTTGTTTAAGATTTAATAAGATATTATCCCTTGTTATAATGTTCTATAAAGGCCTAATTTGTGGAATAAATTTGGTTTGATCTCTCCCAAAATCTCTCTTTTCTCTCCCTCTCCTCCGACCGATGGGCCTCCAACAGCCCTAAAAGCTATCGTGTCCTCCCTCTACCACCACCTCCATCGTCCTCTCACTACCACCCGATACTTCAAGGTCGTGGCATGACCTGCAAACAATAATATTACAGCTATTCATTTGGGAAAACCGCAAGTTGACTAGTTTTCTAGAGGAGAAACTAAGAATAGACAGAGCTTACTATCTAAAATAAGAAAACTCAATTGAGGCCACCTTAATTTAAATCCTAAGTCATCGGGGTTCCTCTCAAAAGAAGTATTATAACCCTTCCTAACCATTCTAACATCTCAGTGTGGGCTTACACAATAACATTGAGAGATTGACCACATATCCTTCAAAAGCTATGTGATCCAAAAAAATTATTTGTACGATCAACTTCATCCAACCAAAATGCATAAGCACGTAAAACACACAAATTGCAACACTTTTAAGGTACTACTAAAGCATTTTCCTAGTTCACTACATCTTGAAACAAATTTAAAACATAATACCGGAGCATTAAAAAGAAATATTTTGCTTTTATTAAATTGATCAACAAGGACAAAAACAATGAAAAATTGATCCAATTACAACATGCGACCACCGTTGGAAATATTGAAAGTGAATAACATGTCAGAAAAAAACATAAAAATTTTCATAGATCATACCTTTTTCTGTTTCACGGCAGCTCTGGCCTGGTATTGTCCTCTGTCTTCTCTGCCTGCTCTAACCAGGGCTAATCTTTCCTCCTTGCTAAGCTTATTCCTGATGTGTGCCTAAACATCACACAATTGTTGTGTTATATTAAGAACAAAGGATATTATACATGAATAAAAAGACATGAGATTTTATTTTCGCATATGAAATCTAGTGCAAACAAAGGTATATTCATTCATTAATAAAGACATTAGAATTTAGAAATGAATGGACATCACAGTGATCATTTGTTATGATAAATTAATAATATTTTAAAACTTTGACGGTTTGACCAATCATGCAAGACAAATTAATTAGGGGAAAAAAAGGCTAAATAGGAAGCAAATCTAAAAGTATCCACAAAGATTTCTAAAGTTTGTGTATAGAATCCAATCTCCTATGCAAACAATAGGGCAGGATTATCCTTCATGGTGCTCATATTGGTGTTGAATCAAATTCTGAACTGCGCCTCCTAATCTGATTCCAACCAAACTCACCGGAAAGTCGGATCAGCAAGGCGAGCTTGCTTCTTCGGTTTCAATTGAGCAGAAAAATTGTGCCACGCCCCAGGCTACGTTGAGTGGTCTGACGCCAAAGGGCCTTGCCCTTTCTGAGGGCATGATTGGAAAAGCTGGAATTTCGAAACCAAGATGGAAGAGGGACAGAAGATCTAAATCCCACCTTTTCAATGCAAGTAAAATAAACACATATACATATTAGAGAAGCACACTAAAGAGCATGTACTATCAGCTTGCACCTAAAGAATACGCTTGCCTGTCAATATCTCATACTATTTTAATGGTAGGAACTTCCCAGGCATTGTCATCACTACATTAATGACTCTACAACTGAGGTAATTGCTTGTTGTGTGGGCCTTCCAGGGAAGACGAACTATGCCAGAAGCAAGAGAACCCCATCCCTTTCTTTTCTTTTGTAAGTCCTCATGTCACCACACAGGATAGCCACATGGTCGGGCAACAGAGAACCTATCAACTTATTAGGATCTAATATAATAAGCTCAATTTATTTTGTTTGATAAAATATGCATTGGTTGATGAAACTGTAAATTAATTCAAACAAAACAGGCAATTGCATTAGAGAGCTCACTTCTAATTTAGAGGGATCCAAACGTTTTGTGCTGAGCTGCTCAGAAGATGGGATTTTGAAAGTTGTTGATGTAGATTTAGCATCCTTTCCTAAAAGACCATGTTGAGATAATGCCTGCTTTGCTTCTTTACTTGCCTAAGAAATTTAACCCAAAAAATGAAGTTAGAATGTGCGTACAATGTTAGTAGAAGATAATCATCTTATCATTCTATGACCAACCACTATAGATTCATTTATACTGCTTCATTTTATCATAATTAGACTAGTCAAACCTTCCTTTGAAAGCAATGGAAACAATATTCGCATGAACTAGAAAATTTTTGCAGAAGACATAACAAGAATCATCTCAAGTCGATGGCTTGCTATGAATTTAGCGAATCCAGCATCAATGTTACCTTCAGCTTTTTAATACGTTGGAAATCTTCATTAGAAAGAAAGCCGTCAGCTTCATCAGTTGAAGCTTTAGCAGTCTTGATTCCTGCTAGTCTTTTCAGAGCTCGTAGGCTTGCATCTGCGGCATTCAAATTTCCAACATGATCTTCTAGCTTCCTCCTCTTTTTCCTTGGCTCATCTTCCACTTTTTCAACATCGCTGTTTTCAACATCATCACCACTATCATCTTCATTATCTTCATCATACTCAGCAGATGTCTGCTGTGCTTTTATTTCATCTATTTCTTCATAATCACTGGCATCAGCCCAGTCATCATGCTCTGACCCTTCGTCATTACTGTCCAACTCGACACCAGCATCCAAATCATCACTATCATCACTGGCATTGCCATTAAGATTGATTGCATTGCCTTCTTCTCCATCATCTTTAGCAGAACCTTCATCTTCTTTAGTATCAGCATCTTCTTCCAATTCACCAGTAGCCTCATCAGTTCCAAGAGGCCAGGAATGATTTACTTCAATAACAGCATCACCAGTATCCATATCATCATCAGAACTGGTGGTTAGCTCATCCTCATGTTGGAGTAACTCTATACCAGGCACATCACTGGCAATACTAACTTCTCCAAATGCTTTTGGCCTAGCCGTTGGATCAATGGGGCGGCCACGGTCTTTCTTGACCAATAATGATGGGCATATCTACAAACATAAGCAAAATAAAATGCCTGCTTTTTTAATTCAAGGCAAGGATGGCAGTTCAGTAAAATGACAAACTTTGAAATATACCTCTCTGAATAAAGTGATCAAGGAGCGTGCAGCAATTGAAACAGCTTTCTCATGAGACTTCTTGTATAAGGCCAAGTCTTGAAGCAAGTCTTCATTCATCAACTAAGAACAAAAATGAAAGGAAATTAAAATAAAATATAGAACAGCAAAAGGGCAATTCCCATAAAAAGGGTAAGAATTCATGAAGGCAATCCTAGCAACTCCTATGTTGTAAGTAGATAAAAGTAACTCCTGCTGCCCATATTTAAGAGCAATATATGAGGGGAGAATAAAAACAAAATTTACAATACCCGGTAGGAATCATAGTACAAAAACAGAAATACAAGCCTTTTAGTAGAATCGTATAAGTAACAAGTATAATTAGCAATCCTTCAAGCTCATGATGAATGAAAAATGGCATAAAAACTTGAAATTATTGCACACGTGTTGCTTTTATTTGGAGGCCAAACTTTTGATGGTCACCAACAAATTTGGGCAGCCATTAAATTAATAGCTTGAAACTACCTATATTGTAAAAACTTCTACTTTGACTTGTTAAGGCTATATAAAATTTAACACATAAAATATTGCAATATTCTCAAAGGAATTTAAAAAGCCAGATCTATTTCTTTTCCAGTACATGATGTATACAAGCTTTTGGGAAATCCTTCATTCGCCCAATAGCTGAACTTTAACATCAGCTGCATCTCCAAGACCACATGCTGTGATACTCACATCCTATATTTACGACTAAGATTCTTACATGAAAACTTAAAATAAATTATGACATCAAATATTCTTTAAGTACTTGTTCATTCTGGAACTTAATGGAATTTCAAATGCATTAGCATGTGCTTGATGAGGCCTTGTGACTAGATGAGGCAGGCATAAATGGGGTCTTTTGTGCTACACACCCTCAAAACTGGCTTTCCACAAGGCCTATCTGAATGTTTATGGATAAGAGAATATGGCACCTTTCAAGAGATCTACCAATGTGCAATCAAACCCTTCCAGGTAGGATAGGAGATATCAATACTAAAAGCAGTAAGGACAAACTGAAAAACTCAAAACCAAAAGATAATTACAGAAAAGTTTAACAGCAAAGATTTTAAAACATTAACAAACAAGTTCAACAGGAAAAACCAACTGGACAAAGAAAAGAAACATACCAGAGGCATTCTAAGGCACATTTCTCTTACTACATTTAATCCAACGGCGATTGCCTATCGAAACAAAAGCAGATAAAAAAAGTGCACCTTTTGAAGTAATGTGACAGCAAAATATGCACTTAATAAGCCATGTGTGTGGTACCTCAGGACGTGATCGATCGTGCACAAATTGATTAACAATTTGTTTAAACAGTGGTTCCACTGCATCAGGAGGTACCTAACAACAACAAATCAGGAGTGAGACAATTTAATTCAAGTACATAAGAGAAATTAAATAATGAGTTTATGCTAAATATATAAAGCACAGCAGGAAGAGAGTTGGACTTTGTCAGCCTACAGAAAACGTAAGCATTCAATTTTACACTTCGAAATTGAAGACCAATGGTTTGGGAACTGTTGAGATACTCTCTTTTATGTGTCACACCATCAAATCTTTTGTTATTTATTATATAAGGTAACTCCTTGCTTTTGTTTAAATACATAAGAATTACAAGCATATTGGTCTTCTTATTACAATGTTATTTCTGAAAAGTATTAATACATGCAGAAAAGACAAGTTTAATCAAATGAAGCAAGGGAAGTATATTAACTAAATAAAGAAATTTAAAATAGGCCATAAAAGAAAATGACTACAACCTTATCATGGCATGCCTGTATTCCTGCAGCAAGTAAATTTGTCACATCACGCTGATGAGGCTGTCAAATTTTAAACATTCAATCTTAAGAAACACATTTCTCACAAATAAGATCAGACAGATTAACCATTAATGCAGTTCAATACCTGGACATATCTTTGAAGAAACGGATAAAAGTTTAACAAGATTAGGCCGTGCAATCCAATAGTTCTTGCAATTACTTTCAGCATCATCATCCTAACCTGGAAAAACCAAGTTCTGCTAAGTTAAAAAATAATTATTATTATTATATGAAGACATTCATAATAAAAAGGACACATCTCCAAAGAACAACTAATGTTAAAAAAAAAAGGGGTCATCATAATTATTGGCCTTGTCCCAACTATTTAAAGCCAATTTTTATGAATCGGCATTCTCCACTCATTCTTGTTTTGTGTATCATAAAATGTTGTAAAGCTTTCAGATAGCTTATATTTGTGTTATCATAAGATTACCCCATCTTCTTCCTTTTTGACATGAACTTTACATGCTCGTCTTGTTGGTTCTTTCATTGTACATTCGTAAATCACATAAGTTCATTTTCACTACATTATCTTCCGTGGATACTACTCCCAATATCCCCAATATAATTATTTTTCAGTCTATCCTTTCTTGTCCTTTTACACATTCTCATTTCTACCATGCTCAACTTGGCTATCAATGACTTCTTCACCCACGCTCAAATCCCTATACACATTATTTTGATTGTAAGTTTAGAAAACTTATCTTTAACTCTCCATGATATTTGTCGCAAAGTACTATTGAGGCAATTTTTTTATTTTAATCGACTAAATTTAACTTTATATATATCTCAAGTTATATTCCTAGCTCTTCTAAATAAAAAATCCAAAAAATTAAATTTAGGCATCTGATGAGCTTGGAAGTAAAAATAGCAAATAGATAGGAAGAAAATTGCTGATTTTTTATTATCTACTCAACATAAATAAAAGATACAAGTGATCTACTATTCGAGAGGTAGATCGGCTCTCCCATAAACCTTGGACGTCACTAGGAAAAACTCCTAAGAAAACTACAACAAACATAAATCACATAATGAAAACAAAACAATCAAATAACCCTTAAATAAACCATTATATTTCCCTCCCAAATACGAATTCAAATCAACCTTCTTTCCCTTAATAAAACCTTCCTAATTTCCTCCCAAATCTGAATTCAAATCAGCTCTCTTTCGCCAAATAAAACCATTCTAACTCCTTTCCAACAGGGGCGGAACCAGCCCTAACTTTCAGGGGGGGCAAACTTATAAGACATATATGTCGTGGGTCCAAAGAGGCAGTGCCCCCTGGCGGGATTCGACCTGCCAGGTTTTTCGCCTCTAAAGAATTATATATATATATATATATATATACAGAGAGAGAGAGAGAGAATATTGCATGTATATCATATATAGAGAGTGCAGAAACATTTGCAACAATTTACAGAGCTTTATTGTAATAACGTTAAATAAAATTTCAACATATATATAGACACAATTTTGAGATTGAGCACAACTAGCCAGCTGTAAAATTTGTTGCTTTATTACTCAAATAATATATAAATTTTAAATAATATTATTTATGATGTAAAATTGTAATTTTTGTTGCTTTTTTACTCAAATGATTTATAAATATATCCAAATGTATTAAATTAGTTGATTTTCAAGACATCTGCTCAGTTCTTTGTAAAAGCTAAAGCTTTTGTCTCTTTCCCCACTTCTCATTTCTCATATGAAAGCCATGATGATGAAGTCTTCGCTTATGCTTTATGTTATTGTCCTGCTACTTAGCTTTGCATTGGTTCAAGCACAGGATGGAGAGATTGCTCCGTCGCCAGCAATGGAGAATAGAGCTGCTGGGTTTTTGCCGGAGCTCCTCTGCCCATTCTTGTGTTCTTCTCTTATTTGCTAGAACTAGGTTGACACCGGAATGAAGGGGCATAGAGAAATTATTTTTTGGGGGAGGGGGGGCAACAGTCCACTCTCACGCTAACTTGCCATGCAAGTCACGGTGGGACGAAGAGGCTTAGGGAAAAATAAATTTTTTTCAGGGGGGGCAATTGCCCCCCCTCAAGCTAACGTGGTTCCGCCCTTGCTTTCCAAATCTAAATTCAAATCAGTCATCTTTCCTTTAATAAACATTTCCTAACTTCCTCTCCAATCTAAATTCAAATCAGTCATCTTTCCCTCAATAACTTTTTCTAATTATATCTCCAATGATTTCTCCCCCTTCCACCTGATAAATACTTCCTGAACAATAAACACATGATGCTGAGAATGAATTGACAACTCAATAAGATTATTCCTTGAGATGATTATTTTTTTATCCTCTTCAATTAGTTTGTTGAAAGTTCTGTGTTGCTCCTCTTCCTTGTCATCAATAATTTGCATCTTCAACTTTCTCACCCTAGAATCATCACCTCCCCAATAGCTTCTTCCTCCTCCAATATAGCAGTTGTCGTAATCCCTCCATGTTTTCCCCATCTATCAAGGGCGGGAATCCCACCTTTCTTTCACCTGCCTTACATAACCCGATCCCCATGGCTCGGCTTGTTCCACTCCTCCGATCGTCCACTCCTCTTCCCCAAAAAGACCTCCCATAATGATCGGCCACCCTACCGCCTCCACCACAAAACTCTTTTCCTGTTGTCCCCCAATCTGAAAACCCTATTTTGCCCCTTATCAGAGACCTAGGAGGTGACTCTTGACCCCCTCCTCCAATTTGTCACTCCCCTTGCCCGAAGTGCCACTCCCCTTGCCCGAAATGCCTCTCAAAATGGTCGGCCACCCTACCACCTCCACCAAAAAATTCCCTCTTGCTATTCCCTCATATGGAAACCCTAATCTGCCCCTTATTAGAGCCCCAGGATATGGCTCTTGATGAAAAAAAAATTCCTCATTGAACTCCTCCCATCTAATCTCCTTTTCCTTTGATTAGGCCAAGGGAATCCCGATTAAATCTTGGTTAGGGTTAGTCACCGGAACCGTCAATAGAGTTTTGGATTGCATCTTCATGAGCTTCCTCATCATCTCCTCCAACCTTCCTAATCGGTTTTCCATCCATGAAAACCTTCTTTCGATGGTTGAGAACTTCCCCTTCATGCCAGACTTGATTTGTTCTATCTCACTTTCCAACGCATTCAACTTCTTTGCTGCCATAGGTCCAAAAAAAGTACTCTGATACCAACTTGATGTGCCTTAGGAGTAAAAACAACAAATAGATATGAAGAAAATTGCTAGAACACAAAAACAATGGTTGATTTTTAATTATATTTTCAACATAAATAAAAGATGCAAGTGATCTACTATTTGAGAGGCAGATCAACTCTCCCATAAACCCTCGACGCAGTTAGAAACAACTCCTAAGAAAATTACAACAAACATACATCAAATAATGAAAATAAAACAACCTAATTATCCTTAAATAAACCATTATATTTTTCTCCCAAATCAGTCTTATTTCCCTTAATAAACCTTCCTAATTCCCTCCCAAATCTGAATTCAAATCAACCCTATTTCCGTAAATAAAACCTTATTAATTCCTTACCAAATCTAAATTTAAATCAATCATCTTCCTTAAATAAACCTTTCCTAATTTTCTACCCAATCTAAATTCAAATTAGCCATATTTCCCTAAATAAACTTTCGTAATTATTTCTCCCAAGATTTCTCCTCTTTACATGGAGAATATTAACTCTCCTGCATAGTTGTTAATGGCGCAAAATAGCGTGCGCCATGGCGCACCTACGGCAACCATGTTCATGGCGAGGTGCATGTGTTTAAAATAGCGCGCGCTATTTGCGCCACATGTGAGCCATGGCGCATTGCGCACAGCGCAAAATAGCGCGCCAAATTATTTTTAAATTTCAGTATACTTATAAATATTTTTTATATTTAAAAATATATCTATATTTTAAGATAAACAACTATTCGTTGCCCTAATTTCACGAAAAATTTTCTGTTTGCTTCATCCGTCGAACACATCCCGCAGTCCCTAAGTCGAAGTCGTTGAATTTGTCCAGAAGTCGAAGATTTTCTATTTGCTGCATTCGCTTCTTCCGCCGAATCGTCCCGCAGAGCAGTGCGTCCGCCAAATCCGCCCCCTCCGTCTGTTCAAATAAAAACTCTTACCAGCTGACTCCGATTTGCAACATCCGTCTATTCCGCACAGCTCTGTTGTTTTGCATGGCTATTTCTTACAATAATTTACAACTTAACAGGTATGCTCGGTACCGCTAGGTACATGCTCGGTACCGCTAAGTAAATGCTCAATACCGCTGTATATGCTGGATACCGCTCGGTACCGCTATATACTAGCTCGGTACCACTAGATACACGCTCGGTACCGCTAGGTACATGCTCGATACCGCTCGGTACATGCTCGGTACCACTCGGTACATGCTCGATACCGCTCGGTACATGCTCGGTACCGCTCGGTACATGCTCGGTACTGCTCGGTACAACTAGATACACACTCGGTACCGCTCGATATCTTTCCATACAAACGAACTTCAAAATTACTCTTATAAATAAATTTTGTTCTGGGGGTGTTGTCCCTGGAAACCCCGGCAAGGGCGCTGCGCTCCTTGACCCCGTGACCTGACCAGGCAGGTCAAACCCCGCTAGGGGGCAGCACCCCCTTAGACCCCGGGCAACCCGCATATTATGTTTCTTGGACAATATTATGTTTCTTTTATCTAAATTTGTTTGTTTTTAGGTGATTATAAAATGTCATATTCAGTTCAATCTTTAAAAAAAAATCCAGCATGGAAATATGCTATACTAACAAATGAATCCGACAACAACAGTGTGACATGCATTTTTTTGTGGTAAAATAACAAAAGGAGGAATTACACGCCACAAACAACACCTCGTTGGGGGTTTTAGGAATGCAAGGCCTTGCTCAAACTGTCCCGAGCATGTGAAATCTGAAATTAAGGCATCCATGTTGAAAAAAAGGATTTAAAGGAACAGTTTAATGACATATCAAATGTCAACCTTACTGAAGAAGAAGGAAAAGACTTTAATGTGATGACAGATGATATTTTAATTGCTAAACCATCCAAAATGTTGCGGACAAATAAATCTAACACATTTAGTCAAGGATCGACATCTACATCTATCTTGAAAACATCACAACCTAAAGGTCCATTAGATACTTTCCTTACACCAAATCCTGAAGATGTAGTAAAGCATAGAAAACTGAAAAGGTCAGTTTAACAAAGAAATGGATGCAGCTAAAAAAGAAATAAGGGGAAGGGCTATTCAAGTGTTCAATATATGGATATACGATGTTGGGATTCTATTTAATACTGTGAACTATGATAGTTTCCCTGCTATGGTGGAGGCACTTGGGCAATTTGGACCCAGTATGAAATCTCCTAGTTATCATGAGGTACGAGTTACTTGTTTCAAGAAAGAGGTCGGACATACACATGAGCTATTGCGACGCCATCAAGAAGATTGTGTACGATATGGTTATTCTCTAATGACAGATGGATGGACGTCGAGGAATGGGAAAAGCTTAATCAATTTTCTTGTTAATTGTCCAAAAGGTAGTGCATTCATAGAATCAATTGATGCCAATTCTTTCTCCAAAAATGCTGTGAAAATGTTTGAACTTTTTTGCAAATACATCAAGGTTATTGGACCACATAATGTGATCGAAGTGGTAACTGATAATGCATCCGAAAATGTTATTGCAGGTTTGTCACAACTTTTATTCTAAAGTTGTATTATTTAATGAAGAATTTGTATATATCTTAACTTAAATTATAATGACATAACAGGAAAATTATTGATAGACAAATATCCTCACATTTATTGGACTCCTTGTGTTGCTCACTGTTTGAATTTAATAATCGAGGACATTTTCAAAATTCAAAAGCTAAGGCGATGCTTTGAGAAAGCAGTGACAGTACACAGTTTTATATATTATAGGCCTCGCTTACTTGAGTTAATGAGAAGGTGCACAAATCAAAGAGCACTTGTCAAACCCGCAAAGACTCGTTTTGCAACAGCTTTCTTAACTTTACAATGTTTTCATCAACAACAACTGAACTTGAAGAAAATGTTTACTTGTGAGGAATTTATATTGGGTACTTATGCGAAAGAGGCTAAAGCAAAACAATCTCAACATACAATTTTACAGCAATCATTTTGGAACACTATAGTGTATGCCTTAAAAATAGCTGGTCCTTTATTAAAGATTCTTAGATTATTTAATTGAGAGAAGAAGCCCCCAACGGCTTACATATATGAAGCAATTGATAGAGCAAAAAAGGCAATTGCTGCAAGCTTCAATAACAGTGATAAGTATGATCAAATTTTTAAAATGATTGATAGAAGATGGGAAGTGCAATTACACCGGCCTCTACATGCAACGGGACATTTTTAAATCCTGAATATTTCTTCAATAACCCTGATATTGCCAAGGATAAGAAAATAGCTGATGGACTTTACCAATGTATTGGAAGATTATCTCAAGATGTAGCTGAAGAAGATAAAATCAGTAATTAATTAATTTTATACATTAGAGGTGAATGACTATTTGGTATTCCTCCAGCTGTAAGACAAAGAACTACCCGATCTCGAGGTATCATTATTTACAAAAAAATTAAGACTGATTTGCTATATAATATTGAAAAAAGATTCATTTCTTCCAGCTGATTGGAAGTTGGCATATGGACAAAGAGCTCCCAATTTATAAAGCTTTGTTATCAAAGCCCTAAGTCTAGCATGTAGTTCATCTAGATGCAAACGCAATTGGAGTATTTTTGAACATGTAAGTATTTTACAATGTATGTGTTGATTTTTTTATATGTTTATAATATAGTAATGTAATAATATTTTAATTGCACCTTCATAGCAAACGAAGAAGTTAATTAGATCATGGTCACTTAAAGGATTTAGCTTTTGTGAAATATAATAGAGCACTTATTCGGATATTCAATCAACGTGATGTCATTGATCATATTTCTTTGACTGAGATAGATGATGCAAATGAATGGCTAACAGAAAAATTAAATGATGAGTCTGGTGAAAAAAATGACTTTATTGCTGGAGAGAAAGATTTAACTTGGACAAGTGCTGCTAAGGCTACTGGTGTTTATGATAAAAGCTATAATATTTGAAAAAGATCTAAAGAAAAAGAGAAGGAATCTTCAATTAGGTATGATGTTGCTATTGAAAATGAGGATGAGGAGGGTGATGAAGAGGATTATGAAGTAGGAGACAATGTTGATGAAGATAATGAAGCTTTTTTAACATTTGCTGATGACGATGATTCCCAAGAAGAGTAGATTAAATTTTTATTTGATCTTTAAAAAATGATTGTGATATTTGAATTATGAGATATTTGGATGTTACTTAGTCGAACATATATATGTTATGGTTGTCTTTCATTTTTAATAATATTTCATATTCATGCTTATTATTTTATAATTTTTTATAGTTTGCGTCATGTTCAAAATGGCGCACGCCGCGCCGCGCCGTGCGCTATACGCCATGGCTCCAAAGGGACGTTTGCGCCATGGTGCGCCATTCGTCGTTAACAGGTATGCTCTCCTGGGCACCACAAAGCGGGGCCCCTGGCATATCAGCACATTTGATCTTCTAAAAATATTGTTGATATGATATAATTGTAAATTATGTACTCATCTTCATTCTACTACAACACATCCATTCTTATAAACATTTTCTTGATAGCTTTTAACTTTTCATTTATTTCAACAAATGCTTCATCATTTAAAACTATACCATCAACAAAAAAACAAACACTAAGATATATTTTGAACATAATTTATGACATCTAAATAACCAAAGCAAAGTGATACAAAGTTAATGTTGATTAGGAACACTCGCACCATAATTATTTATAATACTCACCTAGATCCATCACATATATATAATAACTTCAATATATATTTATCAAGCATTTTTTCCATAATGTGTGCTAAATAAATTTTGTGGTACTCATAATATATATAGTCAAGATCAATACAAATTATATAAAGATAATATTTATTTGTTCATATATTTTCACTAATTGCCTTGCAAAACTAAGTTTCAAAAAAGATATTTCATGCATAAAACCATATTGATTCTGATGTGAAACAAACTCATTCAGGAGTTATTTTAAGGAAATTAAAGAGAGCAATTTGAACAAAATAATCCCACAATAAGTTTATTACTTATAACAATGATTAATCCTTAGAATTCTTGGTTTTTTAACTTGTTTAGGTAGAGAAGAGCAAATCCGATTCCCAAACGATTTAAGAAACCACAAAGAGTAAATGTAAAACTACGACGATACACAAGAATCCATGACTTAATAATGAGAGCTTCCACCTTTGGAGCCCATACGCTCAACTAGTCTAGGCTTTAGCGGAAGAAGAGTCTCCACATTAGATCCGAGGTCACTCCGAGGGAGAAGAAGCCTAAGATCGTCGTTCTTGGATAGGTGTCCAGAGTACATAATTCTTGACATCGGCTTCTTAAAGGTGTGTTCAGCGGTCTGGAATGTTTGGACAGTGTTTGAAGACCTTCTAGCGGGCCGGACAGCAAGAAAGCATGTTCCCGATCTCCTAAACAGCAGATTTCAGGTGCGTGAAATGCAAAACAGCAGACAGGAGAGGTCTGGACAGCAATGGGTTGCCTTCTAGAGCAGTCCAGCTAGTGTGGACCTGCAGAAATCTGCTGGACAGCAAATTACCATCATGCAGAATTGGTGAGGAAAATCAAACCCATGGCAGAGAGGAGCTCGGGTAGGAGAGAAAACTGAAGGAAAATTTTCAGATTTCTAAAACCGAATTGGTGAGGGCACGTGGAGAGTGGAAACTGCTTTGAAAAATCAAAACCATTTCCAAAGGAAGGGGGTGGCAATTGTGTGAGGGATTAAGGGAGTTAATGGGAAGTAATGATTGTAATTGGAGAGAGAGAGGGGGCCATTAAGGGGAGTTGAGAGAGCCTCAGATCCATGATGTGGCTTCTCTAGAGAAATTCATGGGATTATTAAATCTGTCATTTAATTCTCAGGTTTGCTGTTACAGGAGGATTTCCAAAAAAAATTGCCTCTAGACACGTTGGAAGAACCCCGTTAATTGAGAAGGAATAAACAGGCTAACTTTCCAAATAGCAGAGGATGTAGAATAGGAAATAATTTAAGGCTTTGGCATGGGATTTCAAGGTTTGAAACGGGTTTTGTTAAAAATCTGTAATAATTCAGATTTTAAACATAAGGAAAGTTTCCTTACTTGAATGGGAATAAGAGGCAACGTTTTGAATTTCAAAATGGCTTTAAAATTCAATTATGACACTTGCCTCAATTCTACTGTTCAATTTAGGAAAGCAATCAGAGTCTCATGAGAGCTTTGAATTTCAAATTCCAAACTCCAAGAGGGGCCGGCAGGTGGAGAGGTGGGGAAGGAAAATTGGGGAAGAGGGGGCGGCGGCTTGGACGAACTTTCAGGTGGTGGTGGCCGGCGGCTTGGGCGGCCCAAGGTGGCCGGTGGCAAGGGGCTTGGGGAAGAGGAAGGCGGCGACTGGAAGGGGGGGAAGGGAGCCGGCGGCAGGGGAAAGCTTGGGATTCCAACGGGAATTCCACTCTCCACAATTTCTTCAATCCAATCTCCACGACGACGAATCAAGCACGAGAACTACGAACTAAAATTAGTAGAACAAGTAAGCTACTACATAAAATGACAAAATATAAATCATGCTCGTGGCCGTCGATCTCCGGGGTCGAAAATGCTGACGATGTCCTCATCATTCTCCCCAGGTGGCAGAAACCTCGACCCCGTCGAGTAGATATCTATGGAGCCCTCGTACAACTCTAGGAGATCTGGGTCTAGGCTCTGTAGCTCGTCCCTGTATCCTCTACCTCCGGTGTCCCTTTCCAATGAACTCGGTATCTTGTGGATTTTGGGGTTAAGATTCGGGTCCTTCAAAGGCTAATAGGTCTTCTATATTAAATGGAGGATTCATGTTAAAGCCTCAAGAGAGGTCCAGTACGTAAGGATTACTATTAACCTTTGAGATCATCTTAAATGGTTCGGTGTTTCGAGTATGCAGCTTCTTTACGGCGCCCGGAGAAAGCTCTAGGCGGACCCGTACCATCACAAAGTTTCCAACTTTGAATTCTTTGGACCTTCTTTTGTTATCAGCAATAATTTTAAAATGGGTGTTACTTTGTTCAATTTTCTTTTTAATTTCATTGAGTAACTCCTGGAGGTGAAATGCAGATGCAAATGCAAGAGATCGGGTGTGTATGATGAATGACAAGATTCATGATCTTACAAACTAAAGTTTGAAACATAAACAAATAGGAAGACAGTAGACTACAAAACACACACACAACATACTAACTCACACGAACACATGGCTAGAAAAAAGGTGGACGAGTCACGAGAAGAGGGATCTAAAGTGTTTGGTCTAAGGGAACTGGTGTAGGGGGAGGAATGAAGACACTCTTAGCTACCATGGCACTTCTATAGGTAGTTTCAGTTAGGGTCGACAGTAGTCTCTTAGTGGGGGTAGTGTCGTCTGATAAATTCATCCAACTAGGATAGAAGTGGCCCTTAACCTTGTAGGACGAGGCTATAACGGGCAAAATGTATGAATCAGGAATGACACACTCTACTAAGTATAACTCTAAATGAGCAGCTCCAAAGTTAGACTCTAATGAAATAAGAGGGGGCTCGTTGTTCAAATCAGGCTTAAAAACTTTCAGACTCAAAGTACAGTCTTCCGAAAGAGACTCGGGTTTGGTTGCAACCGTAAGATCCATGGGTTCCGTTTCACTTAACTCCGGTGATAAATTCGATTGACTTACTTCCAACTCAAGATTATCTAAGTTACCATCAGAATTATCTAAAATTAAATCAGAATTATCAAAATTATCCGGAGTCATCTCAGTAGGTGTTACGACTAAATCAGGACCTTCCAAATTCAAATTCAAAGTGTTCGACGTTCGATTAGATCCTTTCGATGTCACATTACTATCATCCAGGCATACTTTGTTCAAAGGCTTATCCTCGAAGAGACTAGGATCAGGGTGGGTTAAGGTGTCGAAGTTTAACGGTTCTAGCTCTCCTAGCCTAGGGTTTAAGTCATTCAGGGAGTCGGATTCAATCTCTTCAGTTTCATCCTCAAAGAATTCTTCATTATTAGTGATATCATTAGCATCCACGAAATGGATGCACTCAGTCTCAGGTTCAGGGGACCTCTTCTCCTTAATGTTTTCCTTTCTTATAATCATATTTGCAGGGTCAAGAACTGGGGAGACTAAAGGTTGACTGGGATGGTTAGAAGTAGGTCCAAGTGGGGAGTCCTAAAAGTTAGGTCTAACAGAAGTCCCAGTAGAGGGTCGGCCACCATGGTTAGGTGAAGACCTACAGGGTGGGGCAGCAACCCTGATGTTACTAACAGATGGGTGACCATAAGTAGGGGAAAGGTATTTTAATCCAAGTTCTCGTCTCATGTTTTTCCAATCGGAGGTAGGGTATTCGCCACGAGACTCTTTATGATCTTCTAACCTCATCCAAAATTGGAGAGCATTACCGCTCAGGTGTGACCTAGCAATGCTAAACTGGCGAGAATTAGGGATTTCATGCGATTCAAAATAGTCCTCTAATTGTCTAACCCATTCTCTAAAGTAGTAAGGGTCCAAGGAACCATCAAAGGTGGGTAGACGGTAAGGTGGCTCAAAGCGAGGTCGTTGTGGCTTAAACTTGGGTCTAGGTTGAAAAGCAGAGTGGGACACATAATTCGAGTGGGGATAATCAACGGGTTTCTCCGTCATAATTCTAGTCATATTGTCCACTAGGTTAACAATGTCATCTAAACTCTTTTGGAGTCTTATCGGGTCCATTGGGAAGCGTCAAGTGAAACTCAAGGCTGATTGGGTGTAAGGGACATCATATAGACACTAATTTAGGCTCACTTCAAGGTGCAGAAAATGTTCGGACAGCAAGCTACACTAGTGGGTTAGGTAACCTAGTCACTTAGGAAGGTTGCTAGGGTGGTGGACAGCACCTACACGCTATGTTAGGAGGCTTCTAAGCTCCTAAATACTGCTGGAATACTAGGGACAGCAACCTAACACAAGGTGGCACGTTGTCTAAACTATTTAGGGTCTGATGTAAAGCGGGGACAGCAACTAGGACAGCTTTCAGGTCACCTAATTGTCTCTAACAAGTGCAGTTTGTGAGTGGACAGCAAAACTACACAGCTAGGAATACTATCCTAAGGGTTCAGAGAGACTCCTAAGGTGTGGACAGCACCTAGGACTTAAGTTAGAGACTCCCAAAGACCTCTAATCACTGCAGGAATTAAAAGACAGCAGCTAGACACGGGTTATAAGTCCACTAAACAATGTCTAACAGCTGTAGGAACATTAAACAATGTCTAACAGCTGTAGGAACATTGAGGACAGCAGTTAAATCTCCCGGAGTAGTTGCCCTAATCACTTAGAAACCTTACAAGCAAAAGGCCAGCACTAAAACACTAGTTAAAATGAGCCAACTCAACTAGATGATTTGCAGGAAATGCAAAAACAGTAGTGAAAACAGTGAAAATTTTTCTGTCTACGCAATGATATACATGCGAGTGTGAAGCTACAATGAGAGACTAAACCCTATGATGTTTTCTAAACATGTCAAGCATGGTTACCATGCTCTGATACCAAATATGACGTGAAACAAACTCATTCAGGAGTTATTTTAAGGAAATTAAAGAGAGCAATTTGAACAAAATAATCCCACAATAAGTTTATTACTTATAACAATGATTAATCCTTAGAATTCTTGGTTTTTTAACTTGTTTAGGTAGAGAAGAGCAAATCCGATTCCCAAACGATTTAAGAAACCACAAAGAGTAAATGTAAAACTACGACGATACACAAGAATCCATGACTTAATAATGAGAGCTTCCACCTTTGGAGCCCATACGCTCAACTAGTCTAGGCTTTAGCGGAAGAAGAGTCTCCACATTAGATCCGAGGTCACTCCGAGGGAGAAGAAGCATAAGATCGTCGTTCTTGGATAGGTGGCCGGAGTACAGAATTCTTGACAGCGGCTTCTTAAAGGTGTGTTCAGCGGTCTGGAATGTTTGGACAGTGTTTGAAGACCTTCTAGCGGGCTGGACAGCAAGAAAGCATGTTCCCGATCTCCTAAACAGCAGATTTCAGGTGCGTGAAATGCAAAACAGCAGACAGGAGAGGTCTGGACAGCAATGGGTTGCCTTATGGAGCAGTCCAGCTAGTGTGGACCTGTAGAAATCTGCTGGACAGCAAATTACCATCATGCAGAATTGGTGAGGAAAATCAAACCCATGGCAGAGAGGAGCTCGGGTAGGAGAGAAAACTGAAGGAAAATTTTCAGATTTCTTGTAATAATTCAGATTTTAAACATAAGGAAAGTTTCCTTACTTGAATGGGAATAAGAGGCAACGTTTTGAATTTCAAAATGGCTTTAAAATTCAATTATGACACTTGCCTCAATTCTACTGTTCAATTTAGGAAAGCAATCAGAGTCTCATGAGAGCTTTGAATTTCAAATTCCAAACTCCAAGAGGGGCCGGCAGGTGGAGAGGTGGGGAAGGAAAATTGGGGAAGAGGGGGCGGCGGCTTGGACGAACTTTCAGGTGGTGGTGGCCGGCGGCTTGGGCGGCCCAAGGTGGCCGGTGGCAAGGGGCTTGGGGAAGAGGAAGGCGGCGACTGGAAGGGGGGGAAGGGAGCCGGCGGCAGGGGAAAGCTTGGGATTCCAACGGGAATTCCACTCTCCACAATTTCTTCAATCCAATCTCCACGACGACGAATCAAGCACGAGAACTACGAACTAAAATTAGTAGAACAAGAAGATCTAGAACTCACAAAGAGATCTAGCTTCTCCTACGAACTCACTAAGAGATCGTGGAGGTTTGCACTCACAAAGAGAACAAGAAATGTCAAATTTTTATTCATCCAAAAACTTCCATTACAATGCATGAGGCCTCATTTAGATAGGCCAAAATGAAATAACAAGAAATGACACAAATGCCCTTCCGGGCTACATAAGCGACTAAATGCCCATAAGGGCAAAAGCGGAAAAACATCAAAATAAAATAAGCTACTACATAAAATGACAAAATATAAATCATGCTCGTGGCCGTCGATCTCCGGCGTCGAAAATGCTGACGATGTCCTCATCAGATTCTCAAATAAAAACATAATTTTCTATCTATGTTCCATTAAACTCTCCCATAATTTTATCATAGGATCATAAGTTTAATTTTCATATAATTACCATAATCATAATCATCTACTTTATTCCAGAATACTCAAACTAAATTGCTTCTTCTCTAATCATTTTGAATGCTCTTAGTCATTAAATTTCTATTCAAAAAGTTTATAACCCAACTACTATAAAATCAATTATAACACATCAAATCTTAATTATATCTCGTGAGGACCTAAAATTTTATCTTAATGAAACTTCATCAAACCTAACCCCACTAAACTTTCTGGATCAATCTATAATATATTTTATTATTAGTTATTACATTCATTGTTTTGTTCCAAAAACATATTTAACTTAAAATTCCCATTTAATAAGTCCTCAAAAAGTGGCACGTAACATCTTTGTTTTTGCCTTATTATCATTAATTTTAATCAAAATGATTAAATCTTTTATCTCTTGCTTGATGTATTTTATATATCTCATTTAACCTCCCTTAAAATATAACATATTAAACAAATCATCAATAGCTATATCTTTTTTCTTTGCTTAAGCTTTGAAAGATTTCTAGCTTTTCTATAATCATCTTAAGTATTAGTACCATCTTTTTTTTTGTCATGCCTTAAAAGCACAATTTTTACCTGAATAGACATTATAATCTCCCATTCAGCACCAAGTCTCCTCACTTTTCCAAAAGTTATTTCTAAACTCTCCCAAAACCAATCAAGTTTGGCACAATGCAATTTTCAATTGCTCTCTTAATAACATATCTTAAAAGATTAACATCTCAATTTTCAAATTCCAACATCTTATCTGAGGGTAATTTTATATTTTATTCATTTTCTTTGTACCCATAAGATATGCATTTATAGCAAACATCCTGTGCAATGTGGTCAAACTAATGCTTCGCTTGGGACAATTTTTTGCCACTGCTTTTTTGTTGCTTTAAAAAAAAAATTTGTTCATAAAAGCTGCTTTAAACACTGAGAAAGCCATCCCAAAAGAAACCTAAGTCTTAGAACAAACTTTGCAGAAGCACTTTCTTGTTACTTCAAGTAAAAATAAGTTTATTTGATGATTTGATGCTTTGGGCAGCTTTTTATGTCCGTTGAAAATCACCATATACAGGTCAATAGTCTACTGTAGAACAGGAATTGGCATTTGGCATGAAGAAAATCAACAAACACTCTACTCTGGTTCCATATTAAGTCATAGATTATGGCCTTCAGTTTAAATAGCAACGAATAATTTTATATTCTTCAATTCTTCAAAATCTGTAAAATGCCAATTATTGGCCAATGGCCAATTAATGATGTGGCATCATATGTAAATATTTGTTTCAAATTCCATGACAGTAGAAAGACAAGTCAAGAATAATTTGCAGCTATTTTAGTGGCTTTCTAATGGCAGATCAAGTACCAAAATGGTTTCCAGGAGAATAGTCCTTAGCATCAATTTTATTCTACTACCACAGAACAGGGACAGGACCGGCATTTTGATCTGCGGATATCATTTTCAATACCTAAATTTGGCAGTTGCGAAGCTACAAAACATAATTGTCAAAAATCATGTTTGCATGCAATAGTTATAAGTTATGTAACATATTTCACTAATACACCAGACAATGTTTATGTCAAGCTTTGTATAATTAACTAAGGATTCGTTTGGGACGGCTTTTTTACTACTTCTTAAAGCAGCTTTCTAGTAAAAAAATTAATTTTTGTAATTAAAAGCTGCTTTAAGAAGCAATAAAAAAACTATTCCAAACAAAATCTAAATCTATCTACTGTGCTAGCTTTTAATTGGATGTGCATAAAACCAGGACAAGATTAACTTAACAATACCCTCAGAACATGTGGTTAATGGAAATTCTCTAATCAATTTCCCATTCCAAAAACAAAATATTTCTATAATCGTCCATCCCACCCCCACCCCTACTCCCAAAAGAAAGAATTACAAAAAAGGTGTTGATCAAAAATAAGAACAAAAGTTATTTCTAAAAGCAGGTTATAGGCCAATCATCAATCATATCAACATTTAGGTATCAACATTCATGTGAAGTTGAAAAGCCAAGAAAAAACAACCTCAAATTTCTCACTACACGTATGAAGACGAGAGAAGAGCTTCTCGGTAAAACCCTGCAGGTGAGACATAAAACCTTCATTATGACTTGGAAGCAAGAAAATTCAAAGCAGAAGAGGCTCATTGCAACTAGCCTGTGCGTCTTTTAGATGAACAAGAGGTGAATAGGAATATGAGCCACTCTTCTCTGATGATCGACGTTGCTGTCGTTTCATACTACGAATAACACGTTGCAATTTTGCCTTCTTTTTTCTCTTGCTAGAAGCAGTGCCCTTGTGTTTTGCCTGAAAAAGTATGAAATCATCACTAGAAAAATGCCTGTTACTTTTAACCAATCACCAGTCTTCGACAATTCTTGAAAACATATCAATCTCAGCAACAACTTGAGCATTTTATGTATTACAAGTTTTTCTTACGACACAAATAACACTATCCGAAAATTGTACAACATACAAAAAAGCACTTCCAAGTTAACCAAAGCTACCAAAATTAGAGCTCTGCTATCAAACTTCCAATCATTATTTAAGTATTGTTTTATAAGTTAAAGATCATTGATCACAATATGTGCGTAAATTGAAGGGATAGTCCGGTCTTAAAAGTTTTAATTTAGGTTTTGTTTGGGACGGCTCTCATGCTGCTTCTTAAAGCGGCTTTCTAGTACAACCGCTTTAAGAAGCAGCAAGAAAACCGTCCCAAACGAAGCCTTAATGGACTAAACTTTCTGATCACAGCAGTGATGCGCGTTTGTATTTAAGGCATTAGAAGATGAAGTATTAACGTGAAAGAGTTAGGATGGAAAAGCAGATCAAATCTCACGTGGTTAACCTTTATTTGCAATGTTTTTCTTAAGGCATGGGTAACATCAAACACAGATCTATATGAGAATTGACAGTGAAGGACTCAGAAGAACAACCCCAAATAGTTGAAATAAGGTTGATGGCAATAACTAAAATTTCACCTTTTACACCCCATCACCTAGTCTGCCTCTAGGTAGCAGCTAGCATTTTTTTAATATAAAGGAATTTAATTTTCCTTCGATGGCACTCTTCTGCTGGATACATCAAGGAAGAGAATACCATATTATCCAAGTTTCTGAAAATTGGAGAGAATATTCAACCAGAAAAATGAGAGGCTCAACAAAAATTTAACAAGAGTTGAATCATGACTATAAAATAAATATTAAAATTATTTAATTAATAATTAAATGACCTAATAATGTGCAAATATGTGAAAAGAATAAAGAGAAATACTTTGAAGATGCACATAAAATATCTTATATAATCTAAAATTCAAGTACCTTCTATGTGAGTGTTTAAACTCTTCTTTTGCAATCATAATCAAAATTTAAATGAGCTTGTAAAATTTTATTAAGGAAAATTAAGGTTTTAAATTATTTATACAAAAATTATTTTTTAGCAATCTAATTAAAAATGAATTGTGATAATCTGATTATGACATGAACCATACGGTTCACCCAAACCAGAACACACTCACCAATTTGATTGTTTGTTCACTCCGATTCTTTTATATTCTTGACAAAAACGATTTTAGTAGTGAACTAAATCAGTCACTGAACCAGTTTGCAATTGAAACAGTCAAACCAGCTGATTTGGTCCAATAGTTTCATCCTTGCAATTATCACTGAGCATAAGAAAGAGAGAAAAAGCTTCCTTGGCAAACCATTCAGCTTAAATAAGTGGAAAGACAGAATAATGCATGGGATAGATAGATTTCTTTAACTGTGAACTGAAAGCATATAAGTGATGATTCAAGTTTGCTAAACACTAGACAGATGATCTTGACATAGACTAAAGGTGGAAAGTGGTAAATGGTATATTTCTCAAAGTTGTGATTACTAAAATATTTAAAGTACTAAAAAACTCATTCAATATAAAAAATAAAAATAAAAAAACTTTAGTTGCCTATTTATTACATCGAACATATGCATCTCAAGAGATTTAAGAATCCAAATAAAACAACAAGAATATAATGCGTAAGCTTGACTGGCCTTAGAAGGCATTACAAATTAATGAAACAAAGAAGTTTTAATATGCAAAGGAAACAACACATTAGTTGTTGCATTGAATTAAAAACAACAGAGTTGATTCAATCCATTTAAAAGGTAGGTAGGCATATATGAATAAGCACTCTAATGCATTTGGTTTATAGAGCTCCCCCATATCATATGCCTTTTTTTTAAAACATCCAAAAAATATTGCTTTCAATATCACATCTTGGTTATGGTTTATCCAATGTCACAAGTCTTGCTTATGATTTCTCTTACTACCAAAAAGAGGGAAACTCATCGCTGTCTGCACAACATACCTTATAAACATCCTCCCTGTTAAGAACAACTTGTGGATTTTGATTAATTTCATCGTCATCACTACTTGAGACTTCACTATCGTCAGCATCATCTTCAATGTGTTCAAAACCAAGAAGGAAAGAAAGAGCAGCTAGCATAACCCTGAACTCAATAAAATATAGATATCAAAATAATTGGTAAGACTTCATATATATGTGCAGACATCAAAATAAAGAGAACAAAATAATCATTGGACTTTCATAACTATGCAGAGAAAAAAAAAAGTATAGACCTTGAAGAACTGTGAAAGCATGCATTGCATATGGCATTAGCTGTGCGCTCATCAAACCACACTTTTCTTCGATGAAGATCACAAAGAACAACAAGTGATCTCCTTGCTCGTTGTTCTTCATCTCCCTAACAAAAACAAATTAAGACAATCAGCAAGAAAAATTATGGAAATACTCATAGGCATATAAAACTATCAAGTAGGATAAACAACAATTAATTTTTTTTCTTTTTAATTGCAAAAATGATAAACATAGATAAAATAGCATTTAAGAGAGAATTATATATATAAAGTGTGTGTGAATGTGTATAACAACAAATCCATTGAAAATAAACCGAATGGGTTGCAAATTCGCATTTAGATAGATTCAAGTATAATCTATGCCTGCGCAGGGCTTGGAATACTAATGTAAGATGCTGAATGTGCTCTTCTAGGGACGAACTATAGACCAGTATATCATCAAAATAAGATACACAGAATCTGCCCGAAAATGGCTTCAGCACCTATGTCATCAGCCTCATAAAAGTGGAAGGGGCGTTGCACAGCCCAAATGGCATAACTCGCCATTCAAAGAGTCCTTCCCGGGTCTTAAATGCTGTCTTCCATTCATCTCCGGGACGAATATGAACCTAGTGGTAACCACTTTTGAGGTCTAATTTAGAGAATACAGCAGCGCCTTCTAATTTATCCAGCAAATCAGGAATCCTTGGAACAGGAAACCGGTACTTCGTTGTGATCTTATTTATAGCACGGCTATCTATACACATCCGTCATTGTCCGTCTTTCTTGGGGACTATCAACGCAGGTACAGCGCAGAGACTGAGGCTGTACTGAATGAGTTGCCGTTTCAATAGATCATCCACAATATCTTGAAGAATAGCGTGTTCTTTAGGACTCATTCGGTAGTGAGGCAAATTGGGCAAGGAAGCTCCTGGAATCAGGTCAATTTGATGCTGGATGGTGCGAAGTGGCAGTAGATGAGCGGGCAACTCTGTAGGACCAATATCAGCAAACTCAGTTAGGAGTTGTTTAACTGCTTCAGGGACGGCGTGCAGGTCCTATTGCTTGTGATTGTCAGCAGCCACGAGAGACATAACTGGAACATCTTCGGGACGAGATTGTAATAATATATGACCGGAC
>NW_021319641.1:621602-638282 GCF_001605985.2 Dendrobium catenatum
TCCGGTGGTGGTGCGGCAAGACTACGGCGGTGGTGGGGCAACACTCCGGCGTCCCTTAGTGGTATGGCGGTAGTGCGGCAAGACTACGGCGGTGGTGCTGCAACACGCCGGCGTCCCTTGGTGGTCCGGCGGTGGTGCGGCAAGACTACGGCGGTGGTGCGGCAGCACTCCGACGGTGTTCGAGGAGGAGCTAGGCGGCTGAAGCTTTCTTCCTTCTCTTGCCTTCTTCTCTCTTGCCTTCTTCTCCCCACTCATGAGGAAATGGGTCTCTATTTATAGAATTCTTGAGTGGCGTGGCTTGAAAATAAGTGGAAGATCAAGGGTAAATTTGGAGTGGTTCGAATGGATGGCCGATCTTGATTCTTACGATCATGCACCATTCAATGGATATTTGATAGTCTTAATGATATCCGAATTTGATGATCTTGTGCTCGTTGGATTCGTCTCGTCGAGCCGCTCAATTCGACTATAAGCATGTCATGATTGAAGATCATTTGGTAACCCAAATTGAGGTTCGATCCTTCCAAAAATGCTTCGAGTCTTTGAGTAGGTTTGTGTTTCCGAGACACTCAGTTTGACTGTAAGTTTGCTGAAATCGGAATTCAGATGGTCTCCGATCTAATTTTTGAAGTTTCCAACTTGATTTTGCCTCAAGATTCGTGCTCGATCAAGGTAATTTTTTGATGATGTATCAACTAAATAAAATGATATTATTTTTAGGTCTTATGGGAATGCTAATGTTCTTGCTCTTTCTACATTGGTTGAGTGCACTTGCTTAATTTGTCAAATCAAATTGCAATGAAATTTTGTTGATTACATCACAATCTACTTTGTGGTCAATGCACATATCCTTGGCAATGATAAGGCAGAGAACTTGACAACAATGTGTCAAATATATAGGTGCAAATGAATCGAAAGTTTGACAAGTTACTTTGGCTCGGCCAAATTAAAGCTCGCCCATTATCATTTAATTAAGTACTTAATTAAGTAAAATAAATAAACTTGAAAGTTTTTTAAATACTCGATGCTTAAATAAATAAGCTTTAATAACTATTGTTGCACCTGGAGTATTCGCGGCGGTAGAGAAATATAAAGCTTAACATCTTAGCTTTGTATGAAAATCCAACACGCATACAGATAAAGAGATAGGGTGCGTCGTTCACCAGAGACACTAAGATTTTTTACGTGAAAAACTCCTGAAAATGGAGAAAAATCATGGGGCCTAACCGAGTTTGAATGAATCCACTAGTATTCGCAGTTGATTACAAATGAGGCCCTTCCTTAGGGGAAGGCATTAGCTTGATGCACATCATGTAGAGTATATTACATGATATGAATACAAAGAATCACTGTTGATGTATTTTTTTTATCTGAAGGACTGTAGTCGGTGGGCGACGTAAGCCGGAAAGACTGTTGATGGCCGGCGACGAAGGTGGAAAGGACTGTAGTCGGTGGGCAACGTAAGTCAGAAGAACCGTAGTCGGCGGGCAACGAAGGTTGAAAGGACCATTGTCGGTGGGCAACGGAGGTCGGAAGGACTGTAGTCGGCATGCGACGTAAGTCAGAAGGACCGTAGTCGGCGGACGATGGAGGTCGGAAGGACTGTTGTCTAACGACGAAGGTTAGAAGGATGGCGTCAGGTAAACATCCAGTAATGGGCAGAAATCCAGCATCGGATAGATGTCTGGCCAATGTCCGACAATAGGCGGAAGCCCAACATCGGATAGAAACTTGGCGACTAGCGGAGGTCCGACGTTGGGTAGAAGTCCGATGTCAGTTGGCGGCCGAGAAGAACTTTAGCATTAGATGATATTCTGACCCCTGCATCACTTGGAGTTCGGGTGAAACTCCGGCGTCACCTGGAGGTCGGGCAGAATTCTGGCGTCACTTGGAGGTCGGGCAGAATTCTGGCGTCACTTGGAGGTTGGGCAGAATTCTGGCGTCACTTGGAGGTCGGGCGGAATTCCGACGTCACTTGGAAAGTCGGGCGGAATTTCGGCGTCACTTGGGCAGAATTCCAGCACCTCATGGAAGTCGGGCAAAGTTCTGGTGTCTCATGGAAGTAGGGAAGAATTCCAGCTTCAGTGGTCGAGAAGGAGTTTCTTCCCTCCTATTATTCTTCTCTTCTCTTCCCCTTCTTCTCTTCTCTTGCTTCTTCTTGCTTCGCCCCCCCCCCCCCCCCTCCTCTTGCTCCCCCCCCCCCCCCCCAAGAGAAATGAGGGGTCTATTTATATATTTTGTAGAGTGACATGGCTAGTAAATAGGAGGAAGATCAGGGGCGAACCGGGAGTGGTTGGATGGATGACCGATATTGAATCCCTTGATCGTGTACCGTTTGTCACACATTTGAAGGTCTTAATGATGTAAGAATTCAGCAATCTTGGGCTCATTTAATTCGTCATGTTGAGCCGCTCGATTCGACTATAAGTACGTCATGTTTCAAAATCATTTTGTAACTCAAATTGTGGTTTGAACCTTCCAACAGCGCTTTGGGCCCTTAGTTTGGACCCATTTGGGCTTGGATTGAGTCAAATTTGGTGTCGTTGGGTTCGTATTTTCGAGACGTTCAGTTTGATTGTAAGTTTGCTGAAATCGAAGTTCGGATGGTCCCAATTTTAATTTCAAAAGTTTCCAACTTGATTTTGCATCGAGATTCGTGCCGGATCAAGATACTTTTTTTATAACATATCAACTATGTGTTCAACTCGTTTATGTTCATAAACAATATTGTTTAAAGCACGTGAACGAACTCAACATGAGCTTGATAAGAAGCTCAGATTTCTTATTTGATGCAGAGCTCATGAATAAGCACGTTAAAATCTCGATTAAAGTTTGATTATAAAAATGGTGAGCATACCTACAATAAATATTTTTATATTTTTGATAATTTAAAATGAAAATAATGAATTTAGTGTGTCTATCTTGCTTAGATTTTTGTTCTATAAATTCCCAAAAAACTTGTCACAAAAACATTGCTCTAGAATTAGTTGAATTGGTGCTAATATTTTCTGCTTCGGAAATCACATTTTAACATTTTGTTATGTTTTCTAGAATTAGTTTTGTTATAATAAATAATTATTATTTTATAAAATATTAATTTTAGTTTAATTTTATACTTTAAACAGAAATTTTTTATTTAATTTTATACTTTCAATAGAATAAATTTGTTCATGAGCAAGAGGTACTAATTCAAGTTTGTTAGATTGTTTAAAATGTTCATGAACAAATGTGTTTATAAGAAGAATCATAGCTTGTTTGTTCTTGAATGAGCTTAGTTGCCAATTCGAAAATACTCGCTAGATATATTTGTGAAAGGGTTCGTTTGAATGCTCAAGACCACTAGTTAGATGTGGGGCTTATTTAATAGTTCAAAAATCCTCGCTAGATCTATTCACAAATGGGCTTGTTTGGCAGCTTAAAAATACTCACCAGATGTGTTAGTGAATGGCTCATTTGGTAGTTCAAAAACACTAATTAGATATGTTCGCAAACATGCTCGATGTAATTATATGTTAATCTTGATAAATCTTGTTTGTTAAGCTAATAAAAATTTAAATGTCTAGCTCTTTTATAGCTCGATAAGGCTCATTTGTTTAAAGACTGATAAATACGAAACAAATCAAACATGAACCAACCACAAACCAAACATAAACATTTATTAATTTAAATGAACCAAATTTGAACACAATAAGAAAGGCTCGAACCGAGCTTGAACAACCTGAATAATAAACAAACTTAAATATGAACGAACATTTGCTCGACTCGGCTCGGTTAGTTTGCAGCTCTAGTAAAGCACATACCATTGAGTTCAAGTGAGGCCAACCAAAGATACAATCACATCCATAAGAATTAAGGTCAATGGCATTAGTACTCCCCTCTGTTAATTATAGAGTGATGGTGCCCTCGAGAAGTCACTTATCTCTTGAAAACTTTACTAAAGACCTTGTAGAGGGATGGAAATTATGATGAGCAAAGCTCACTTTCTAAAAGGGATCTAAAAAGATATACCTTTATAGAATTTTTTGTGTTAGTAAGGATCCCAAGAACTTTGAAGTTGTTATCAATGAATGAGAGAATAACAATGTCACTATAAACATTCTAATATGCTCACAAACCATTATTTAAGAAGGATATGATAGGTGCAGGTGAGGAAGAACAAGCAATTTTGATTTCATATTGGGAGAACTTTATTCGACTCCTTTGTAGACAAGCTTAAGATTTGGTTCCTTCATTAATGGCAAGGAGAACTCTGATGATCTTCAAACCTCTTTAAGAGTTAGCGAAGGGGTCTTTTAGAAGACACTTCTCAGAATGCTAATCGACTAAATATCTATACTACTATTAAAGTGCCGCTTGTGCATCTTCCCATACGTCATCCTGGCCATTAAAAATTTAAAGCTTTATATCAGTCGTTGATTTTATTAAAGCTTTATCCTAAGCTGCGTTTTCTCTTGAATCCCTTCTCATTTCTCTTCGCATCCCTACACTCTTCATTCTTATCAAAAAACATCCCTACACGAAATGACGCTTTCATATTTCGCCGAAGCCTGCTGTATCTCGCGCTTCTCCCCCATTGTCGCTTCCTGCCTGCTCACCGAACTCACCAAAAATCTCGTTTGAAAAGGTAAACTTCTTACTGTTTTTTTTTTCTTCACGCCTCTTTTTAATTTCTTAAAATGGTTGTTGTCGAATTTTTTTTTGCTCTTACCTCGCTTTCGTTCGGGTTTCGCTCGCCGAATCCTTCTGTATCTCGCGATTCTCCCTCTAATCCAACGCAGCTATAGAAATGTTGCTGGAAGCCTCTCGCTGCATCTTTTTAATTTGTTCACATTTCATTTTAATTTGTTTAAATTTTTTTTCATTTCATTTTTGCTCATCTTTCACTGTCGTTCGGGTTTCGCTCTCCGAAGCAAAATTTATCCCTCGCTTCTCCCTCTCATCGCACTCATAAATACACAAGTTCCTCATAGCTCCACGACTTCGCCTCTTTTTTAATTCTTAAGGTTTCAAATCGCCTATTTCACTGTATGTTTTCTCCGATTCCCACCTACTTCTCTTTTACATACCTCTTATTATTCGTCATTGCCGTTTGGTTTTGGGTTCGTCATTTACCATCGAATCTTAAATCCTCTCCGATATTCGCCGAATTCTATGCGAAGGAAATTTCCTTTCGGCTGGCGAGAGAATGGAATGCCATTTCCGCTTTTGCCAAGATGCATCTCGTAAATTTCGTATACGATAGGTAAACATTAATTTCTGCCCTAAGCCATTTCCTTCCTCTAAAGTTTCGAACTAATCATGTTGAAATGAGCAAATTTATAAACGTGGGGAAGCAAACCTATGTACGAGAGGTACATTAAATTTTTTTTGCGAGAGCAGAAAAATATATTTCTTAAGATTTTTTTTATTCTGTGTCAAAACATTTAATTTTTGTCAGTTAATGAGGAATCTTTAAACTATGGAAAATTTATTAAATGCTTTTTGGCAGATAGGCTAATGTAGAGTTGATTAACGATATAAAAATTGATTTAGGTTTTGGTTAATATTATGGAAAATTTATTATATGCATTTTGTCAAATATGCAATTGGATCGGTGATAAACGAAAACAAAAATATATTGAGGTTTTGGTTTGGACAGATTTTGTTAAAGTTTTCTATATTACTTTGAGTTATTTTAATTACAAATACGCATCTAAACTTACATTACAAAAATATGATTGATGCACGTGCATACGAATGTGTTATTACTTTATTATAACTCAGTTTCCAATCAATTTTTTGAGGCTTCGTTTGGGATAAATTTCTATAAAATTAATCTTTTATTAAGGTCATTTTTCTTAAAGGGAATATAGAAAATTCTTGTAGAAGACTGATTTAAATTTGTAGAACAATTACTTGAATGTCATTCAATTATTTCAAATTGTATTATTTGGTATTTGGTTTCGTATGGTGATGATATACACAATTTTTGCTTTATAACAAGTTTAAAAAATTAGGATCTTTATTAACCAGTTGTACGTATTGATATTCGGACATCCTAAGAAATTCTCTAAAAGTATAATAAGTGCTCTTCTCAATATTGGTTTTTTCTCACAGCATCCGCTCACCGATTCCACGTCTTCACTGCTTCCCTTTCTTGATAAATTAGAATTTTATCATCCCCTTTTAATCCCAAAATTGCTATTTCAACATTCTCTATGCTTTGCAATTTCATAATTTCTCTATCTATTTTCTCCCATGTTTGCATGATTTTCTTTTCATGCCTCAATTTATTCTTTATCAATGTCATATTGTCCCTAAAGTGGCAACAAAGGTTCACCCATCGATTTTGACATTGTTAGAACTTCATTTTTGAGCAATTTGGCAGAGAAGTTAACGGTATCTATCTACTTCAACCATTTCATATTCTAATAATAGTATATTCTTCTCTTATTTGATTGGTGTCTGCTTCTTTTTTCTTTCCATTTCTTCTGCTCGACATTGTTTATCTCAAATTCAAGTTATTTTATAGTTAATTTATTTTTGTTCATTGAAATATCTGTAATAGTTTTTTTTATTATGCTATTCCCCAAAGCTTTCTTGTTTCCTTAAATTAAATAATTTAATTAATTCAATTTTTAATAAGTTATCATGTTATTTTTAGTTTTATATATAACATACTTTAGTAAAATTCCCTCTCTCCTTGATTTCTTCTCCCAAAAAATAATTTTTTTCTTTCTTTTATTTTACAGCATAAATTCCTGCTTTTAACTTTTTAATCATTTCCAATTTAGTCATCTCTTTTGCATTTCTATATATGTCCGTATTCTCTTGTTGTACGTATCTGATTTATTCTTCTTCATTTCGTTTTGTCACTGGAGAAACACTACACAGTGCCAAGTCTATCGTCTTCTCCTATATGGATATGCATTGTATCAAGATAGAATATGTTCACAATGCAACATGTTCACAATTATAACAAAGATTTTTCAAATAGCTATCAATATCTTATAAGCAAATGCAATACAATTTAAAAAAGATATTTCTTAGAATCCATCAATTTGTTTATTTGTACTAAATAGAAATATTATATTTTTCAATAAATATGTATTAATGAACATTATTTTTACTTGTTTGATTTATGTTTGGATGATCTTTGAATGCAACATGTCCACGAGCTTCATTAGTGATAAAAAATACTACAAAGTTTCATGTAGACAAAACACGCATTACTTGCTTCATATTTGTATTTTTTCTTGTTGAATCATATATGCACATAAATATATTTATAGATATGCTTATAATGTTCTTTAACTTCAAATAATTAATTTAACTTTTTAGCAGCTCCTCCATTGCCTCATATCCACCTAAAGTGTAAACTTGAAAAAAAATTTCATTTATCCTCACCGGGAAGGGCAATCAAACCATCATCATGTATATCCATCTCTAACTTTCTCTCATGCATGTATGCAAAATTTTTAACTTCTCCAATAGTTTCTTCTGCAATCTACAAAAAATTATTTGTTTTTATGTGACTCTTATTGTAAGAAGAAGCATGTTTAAAATCATTCTATCTCTTTACCTCATAAGGTAGTAAGGCACTTGGTATAATTTTTTTGTACAAATAAATTAAATTATTTGTTTGTTTTGTGAAACATGAAATATATATAATTATCAAATATATGACATTGTGGAAGTTAACACCGTAAGTCATGAAAGCCACCATTAAAGACAGTTTGATAAATGAAGCCCATTAAACCTATAATTCCACAACCATAAATCATATTTACCTTCCTATCAATTTGAAGAGATAATTACGTTTTGTTATTAAATATCTAATTGCATAAAATGCAGAGATCGTTAGAGCAATGAAGCTAAATTTGTTAGGTTATCTTATTTTTTACCATAACTTTGCCAAGCTAAGTAGCTGTAGCACTGACATACCGTGTTTTCCTTGTTCTACAACCATAAAAAACACATATCCTTCTAAATCATTCTAAGTTTTTATAAAAGATTTCTTCAAATTTTTTTCCGTTGCTTTATTGAATTTTATGGCGTTACTACCCCGTGATTCTTCATCACTATCAGGCTTAATCATATTCGAAATGTAGGTGATCAACTCCCAATCATGATCTTAAGAATTTGAGTTTAGTTAAAATACCAATTTTAACTAAATTTTAAATTCATATTTTCTGTGACACTTTCAGGTCTATGATCATTTATGGCATATATTAGTGTTGCGACCCCCATAACATTATTCTGTAGTTAAGAGGGATACATGAAAATATGATCCCACATAGATTAATTCAAAATATTTTAAGTTGAAATAAAAAGTGTTTGACCACACCAATAGAGTGAATTTTATTCTTTCTTCCATTCATGTACTCCTCGAAATGTATGTCAGGCAAACAATCCAAAACCTTTGGTTTTGGGCATATCCAGTTAGTGCTTCTGTGCTTATTTTTTCTCCATTATAATATGTTATGATGTTTTCGTGATCCTATTCTTAACATTTTTACTTCCATTTATTACTGCACCACTATATGTCACAGTTCAGTCTTCTATTCTTGGCAACTTTTTTTTGTAACCCATTATATACTTTATATGTACATATACTATGTATGCTTAAGAGACCTCTCAGCCAAAGCTTTTCTGTCTTTGGTATTGGGACATTCCCAAATCTATTGCTATATGATTCTATATTGGTGTTTTCTCAATTTTTGTTATTTATTTATTTGATCAGGATAATAATGATAAGTCTTATTATTTTGTGATGAGATTTTCTAATTATTTACAAAGATTTGATTCTTTATAATTTATTTACTATAACTATTTCTTGACAAAGTAACTTATAGCTACTTTTTTTTCATAATCTTGACCAAACAAACTCTTTATTTTTTTTTAACTCATATACTTCAGCAATTTTATCTCTAAAGATGCTTGTTTAGGTTGATCAGCAACCCTACGTTCTATTTAAATTTTCTTTCATTTAATTCATCTAATACATTCAACATACTTCACCCTTATAACTTAACCAGGCATCACATATGATTAATTCAACAATGTTTAATCCGTTCAACAATCACCAAAAAACCAACCTAATATTTTAAACAACTATAATCAAAGCATTTAACATTTCTATGTTTACTAAACAAATTTCCTGCACCTGATAATTATCAATATTACCCTTTGTATCTTTGCCTCTTTCCACAGTGTCATAATTATCATCATTAATATCATCAATGAGTCTAATTATTGTTAATTTCCCTTTATATTGAAAAATAAATAAAACTAATTAGGCCATTAGACAAAACAATGTTTTCAAACTATATATAATACATTATTTTTTAAACATAATATATAGGTAATCATTTCTCATACATTCAATGATAAGCTACAATAGGTCTCTATCAATATCATTTTTCAAAATGTTTCTATTGTTGTTTTGCATTTAGCAGTTCTTATTTGAATTGTCCTCAGGCAATCATTTCATAACGTTATATTATTACTTTGAATTATTCACATGTTAGAAAAGAAATTGTGGATCATACTTGACGTTACACAATCTATCATAACAATTTAACTGAAATTAAATAAATAAAATATATTAGGATACGACTCTTACTTATTTATTATGGTCATTAAGGTTCTTTACATCAGAAATTCCATGAGAGTTTATAAGGTGAAAACAATCTGATGCGTCTTTAACGTAAAAATAGCTAACAAACCTATAGAAAACTTCGTTAATACCACAACAATGGATGCTTTTGTATTATCTATTCAACAAGATAATAAGATAATGTGATTTACTATAAGAGATATAGCCCGGCTCTACCTCAAAACATAATGTTGATTTTGTTATTCCTAAAAATCTCATGGTTGTTAAGATTTAATTTCTGGTCAATCAAACCATTATATACATAAATTAAAATCATCATAGTTCAATTCATTTACTACTAGCATTTTTCTTTTATGTTCCTCTTTCAATTCCCTCAAACTAAACATAACCGAATTGGAAATGATGAATAAGTTCAATTTAATTTAGTCTTAACCTTCTTTATTTATTTAGCTGCGATTAATAAGTTAAATTTTTGTTTATTATTTTACAACATAAGCAATTTCCATGTAGGTTCTAATACAAGAAAAAAATATTAACAAGGTCACATGCAACACTATAAACCTCACAAACATTTATCACATTAATTCAATCCTTCATCCTCTACAAATCACATTTGAGTTATTGTCACAATTGATTTTCACATAACATGTTTTTCATAAGTAGTTACATTATTATAACTAAGATGCACATGCATTACAATGATTGATAGAAGCTAAGCAAATCTTTAGATCAACAAACAGAGAAAGTTTTTCATAAAAATAAAGGCATCAACAATATTGCTAAAAAATTTTAATGACTAACAACATTTATGTAAACCTTGTGACATTAGATGAATTGAGATTAATCATGCTTTTTCTCATATTGATGATTCAAATTATAATATCAGTTTAAATGAAATTAAATATATTAAATACATTAATTGAACTAAAAAAATATCATTTATGAAATTACCTTCAAGTTTAACTCCTTCATAATTGTCCTCCAATATAAAGATGTTTATCGACATCGTAGCTATAAGTACACTTTTTTTGCTTCATTGTCTTAGAGTTGGTTAATTTATGCCTATCTTACTCATGCACTGTAACTAACAAAAATCTTTTATATTAACATCTCAAATTGATTAGATTCAATAAGATTATGAAATAAGATTTTTTAAGGATTCCTTCTTAACTAAATGCACATGATTTTTGTTTCTACTTAGAGTTAGTTTATTAACTACAAACTGTGTATTTATCAATTTAAAAATAAAATTAAATTAAATCCTGAGTATTTTTTCAATCTCTTAAAACTTGATTTTATTATCTTCAAAATTTAATTCATTACATTCTTTACCAAATCTAAATGAATTAAATTTAAATTGTATTATAAAGCTAAACTGGATTTTATTATATATATAATACCTCATATATAATTGAATTATAAATCATCTATATTCATACAAATATAAATATCATCTTGATACAAAATTTTATATCTTTAATATATCATATAATAAAAAAAATTATATATTGTTTATTTAAAAAATTTTATCATGTGTACGTGTATTTATACTAGTGTAAATAAAAATCCCATTTTTTATTCATAATTGGGCCTCCCATTTTAGAAGCCCAGCCTTCTTCCGCATCTATCACAGATATTTTCCCACGTCTCTCCATTGGGAAGCCCCAATCTCTCTTCCGACCCATCGTCTCCGTTGCTATGTTCACTGCATTGGAAGCTCTCTCTTTCTTTTTCTTAAAAATAGCACAAACACCTCGAATGCTATTCTGAAAGGAGTAGAGAGGGAGAGAGAATGGCAGTTTCGCTCTCTTCCTTGCCGCTAGTACCATCGAAACCCTCTCTATGGTTGAAGCCCGAGCTCGCTCGCGGCGTCGCAATTTCCTCCATGTGCTCACTGGATAGCAGCCTGTTTGCTAATGCCCCACTCACCCAGCGACACTTGAAGAGAAGGCGGAGCCGCCCACGGAAAAGCGGCGGAACTTTCACCGCCTTCGTTGTTGTCGCAGCTTCGGTGGATTACTACTCCACGCTTGGAGTTTCCAGGTCCGCAAACAACAAAGAGATCAAAGCTGCCTATCGGAAGCTCGCTCGCCAGGTACTGCTCTTCCCTGAACTCGGTCCAATAAAAAATCTGAGCAGTTTCTGCTATGAAAATTTATGGTTTGGGATTCAGTTGTTGTTTTAAGAAGATTCAATCTACTGGTGCCCTTGTGTGTCAGATCCAGTAGGTTTGGTTAATTTGTGACTGGTGTGGCATTTGATAGTGGTTGACATTCACGGTATGCGGACAACGATATCAAGATTTTTAATAGAAGTATGAAATGCTTTTACCGTGGGCTGCCATTTGATGGAATCTACTGGGCATTTTTGCTTTCCCGCTAGCGGTTTATTGTCTTCTTTGCGTGAATTGAAGAACTTCGAGAACTAACGAAATGAATAAATGGTTGTTGTTTGATTCGGTCAATTGTATTTATGGGGCAGTCCCAATTGGAAATATTGGCTGTTACGAGGATATCTGGATTCTAGTGGCTTCACAAGACATGATGTGTTCCTTTATTCTTAATGAAGTAATTTATTGTGTTTAGTATTAACGGAGAGCACGGCATATTTTTCGAAAGGTAAATTCTTAATGTCTATCTGAATAAATCTTTTAAAAGGCAATTCAATTCATTATCTAGGGTGACATTTTGATTTGAATACTTATTGAAGTCCACCAAAGGAGGGACGACTATGCTTGCTCCAATTCCAGTTTGCTTTGAAAAATTTGAACTAATATTGTTGATTGTGTTACACATTCAATGTGTTAAAGAATCAAGTTTTCTTGCATTGAAGCATATTGACCCTCCTATGGATGCTCTGCAAACGTTCAAGAATGAGAAAATCTTTGAAGATGCTTCTTGCTATTGGTGTATTGTAGCAATTTGATTCGTGGCTTCACAAGATTGGTTGGCCCCTTCCTTGTATGAATTTTATCATGTGTTGAAATATAGTTCTACCCTAATTTCATAATGGTTTGGTCGCCCCCCCTCTAATGCAGCACAACCCTTATTTCATGATGATCTTAATGTTTGATGCAAGGCTCTTATCTGAGATCTTGTAACTGATCTATATGTATGTTGAGGTATGTAGAGTTACCTCTAGTTACACGTCATTGACAACGAACTTAAGTGTATTATATCCTTCAATGGTGAATTTGATCATGAATTGAGATCAACACAAACTAGTTTGAAAACGTGCTCAAGGAATAACCACCTATAGATTAGCATATATCCTTCTAGTTCTTTATTTGACACTACCTGTGTTGTTTTTGTGCTAAATAGTGCAACTTAATGATTAACTATATTTTCCCTCATCACAAGCTCTACTGCTCAATTGATTGAGCCAATGTTTCACCTATGTGCAAATGTGTGCTCGAGTGTACGGCTATACTTAGAGCCATATTAATTCTTGGCCGGGTCAAGAATGCCCCCCCCCTTTATTGTATGGTGAGTGCGAAATGTCGAGAAAACTATTATATAACACCCTTTATTATCTCCTCTCAATTGTCTATTACAATTGAGCAACCAACTGAAATTTATCTATCGAATCTACATTTTATTATTATTCAAAAAGATAAATACTAATGTCCTAGCCATCAATTATCTTTTGAAGTTTTTTCATTCTCCTGTCATCTCTTTGCCTTGCCTTTGTTCAGCATCTCTATTCCTAGGACATATTAGGAAGCTTTGTTCAACCTTACATGGAATCACACAATGAAAATTCAAAGGGATGCTCTTATTGGTTGCTATTCTTGAGACTTTTTTATGCCTCCTCCCACGGTTAATCCCATTTCATGTTAGCAAGGTTTCACTCAAAAGCATGTTGATGCCTTCGTTGAATGCTTGTAGGCTCGATTGGTGGCAAAAGATATACGTAGGTCTATGGCATAGACTTTTTGCGAATTTCTCCCACATTGCTCATCTTAATTTTATTTTTCTATTGACTTTAATAAAAAATGGAATGCACTGTAAATGTATGCCAACTATATATTTTTTCTATGGGTTCTCACCAAATATACTCAGATAGAGCAACATCATGATAACGCTATTCAAGGGTAAACTAAAATATGCAAGCTCTCAAAAGCAATATATGATACTCATGCATGATTTTAGAAACTCTGCAAAGTTTTAATTTATGTCGGGCTACAAATTAGTAAGGTTTCTATCCTTAGTCGATACTCTTTCTCTGGCGTAGTGATTCTTGTTGCATATGTCGATTGTTTTCTTCACATTGGAGGTCACTCTTGTTATATTATTGAAATAAAACAATGTCTTAAATCATGTTTGTAAACAAAGATTTTGGGACCTTAAAGTACTTTCTTGGCATTGAGTTTGAATACAGTGAATGTGTCTCTATCTCATAGAAAATATGCTACAAACATTGTTAAAGAATCACGTTTTCTTGCATTGAAGCCTATTGACCCTCCCATGGATGCTCTGCAAACGTTCAAGAATGAGAAAATCTTTGAAGATGCTTCTTGCTATTGGTGTATTGTTGGCAAGCTTATTTATCTGACTATATTTGATATTTCTGCACACACACAATTTGAAGAAATATTGGGAGGTTGTCTCACAACAACAACAACAACATCAAGCCTTTATCCCACTACGTGGGGTCGGCTACATGAATCCTTTTTCTCCATTGTGTCCTATTAAAAGTCAAATTCTCGTTTAAATCTAATAAAGAAAGGTCATTCCTAATATTTTCTAACCAAGTCTTTTTAGGTCTACCCCTAACTTTCTTAACATAAGTCAAATCTAATACCTCTACTCTTCTAACCGGGTCATCGCAAGGCCGCCGTTTTATGTGACCAAACCATCTAAGGCGACTTTCTCTAATCTTATCTTCTACTGGAGCTACTCCAACCTTTTCACGTATATGCTCATTTCGTATCCTATCTCTAAGGGTAAAGCCACTCATCCACCTGAGCATCCTCATCTCTGCCACACTTAACTTAGTATTATGCTTCTCTTTTAAAGGCCAACATTCGGCACCATAAAGCATTGCAGACCTCACTACCATCTTATAGAATTTTCCCTTAAGTTTGAGGGGTACATTTCTATCACATAACAAGCCCGATGCATTCCTCCACTTCAACCATCCAACTTAAATTCTGCTGATAATATCCCCATCTATTTCACCATCACTCTGAACAATAGATCCAAGATATCTAAAACGTGTACTCTTATTAATGACTTGATCGCCCAAAGTCACAATCCCCTCACTAGGTCTATTACTACTAAAATTACACTCCACATATTCCGTTTTAGATCTACTCAAGCGAAAACCTTTAGACTCTAAGGTTGACCTCCATAATTCAAGTTTACCTTCAACTCCCTCTCTAGTCTTATCAACAAGAAGAATATCATCAGCAAAAAGCATACACCAAGGTACATCCTCTTGCAAATGTCTAGTGAGAACATCCATGACTAAAGCAAAAAGATATGGGCTTTAAGGCTGATCCTTGATGTAACCCAATCGAAATAGGGAAATACTTGGTCAATCCACCTTGTGTTTGAACACAAGTAATAGCTCCTGCATACATATCTTTAATGATTTGAATATAAGCATTATTGACTCATTTCTTTTCAAAAAATCTCCATAGCACTTCTCTTGGAACTTTATCATATGCTTTTTCTAAATCAATAAATATCATATGTAGATCCTCCTTATTTTCTCTATATTTCTCCATCAAACTTCTTAATAAATATATGGCTTCCATAGTTGACCTACCCGGCATGAATCCAAATTGATTTTGAGAAACATTAGTATCACGCCGCAACCTATGCTCCATAACTCGCTCCCATAGTGATGTGAATCAAAGTAGGAATCGCGATTGAAAATTAAAATGAAAATTATTCAAAGCGTTGTCAAAACAAATTTTATTACCAATAAAATAAAGGATTAATTCGTTCTAGGTAATTGACTTGCTTAGGCGAAGATTTGCTTTGAGATAACCAAACAATTCATAACACTTCCAAAAATAAAAGATCTACTTAGTTGCTCATAACAAAATCCCACAATTAATAATAAAGAAGTTCAACTTGAGTACCCTCTCTCTCTCTCGTTCACTCTTGGGCTTTAGCGGAGAAGAAAGAACCATGCGAGGATGAGGAGCACCACTACGATGAAGGCGACGAAAGACTTTATTACCGGAGAGGTATTCACCGGGGAAGGTGGTGGCGGATGGCGTCCAATGATCGTCCAAGTGTAACCACGAAATTGTCGGTCGAAAATACTTGCGAGAATCGGGACGACTCGCTCCAAGTACTCTTCGATTGTGGCGTCGTCTTCAAATCCTACGTCGAAGCAAGGAGAGCGTAGGATATCAATGCTCCCGTCGGCGTGGAAGACTAATCCCCATTCAAACTCCGGATCCGCCATTCGTCATTGAAGGAGGGATCGAAGGAGACACGAGAAGGGATTTGGGCCGTGAGCTATGGAAAGGATTGGAGGGAAAATCCGAAGTTAAATTTCAGATTTTTGGTGGAGGAAGGAGCCTTTATTTACTCTTAAAATTTCCCTTAATTAAGAGGGAGAGAGGGGCGGTTAAGGAGGGAAAATTAAGAGGGTGATTATGAGATGCTTAGGTGGCAAGTGGAGAGAGAAAAGATTGAGAGGGGTGGCCGGCCAAGCAAGGAGGAGGGAGAAGGTTGTGATTAATTAGTGGGGCCCAAAAGTTTAAATCAAATCTGATTTGTAAATTTCAGATTTAATTTAAATTTGGGGAAGTTTCCAAAGAGGGGGTAAGAGGGAGAGAAATTGAATTTGAATTTCCAGAAATTAAGCCTCAATTAAGTTCCTTTCCTATTGTTGGTGAAGCAAATAAGGAAAGTGTTAATGAGGAATTCATTGATGGAATTTGAAATTCAAATCCAAGGAGGATGGTCGGTGGGCTGATTCACGTGAATGGGAAGCTCGGCACGGTGAAGGGGAGGCAGCGGATTGGCCTGGGTCGGCTGCTAGCACAGCTGGCGGCCAAAAGGAATGGGAGAGCGTCTGTCTGTGCGTGGGAAACTGGTTGTATCGGGTGATGGGGGGGG
>NW_021319641.1:638296-664525 GCF_001605985.2 Dendrobium catenatum
GGGGGGGGGGGGGGGCGAGAAGATAAGGAGGAAAGTGGGGGTGATCGGGTGAGAGGAATTTGGTCAGAAGAAGGGAAAACAGCGAGCAAAAACGATAAGACCAAGAGCTCACCGTGGTGGGCTGTTGGGTGTTTCGGGTGGATCCTCTCCAAGGCCTCCTCTCTCTCTTTCTCTCAAGCTCTCAAGCAAGAAGACAAAGGGAAATTTCAGAAATTTTCTTCATTCAACATTAACCTCATACAATAAGAGGAGACCCCTTTATAAAGGTCTCAAAGCATGAAAAGAAGAAAAAAAAAGACTCACATGCCCCTTGGGCTACAACAAACACTACGCTTTCATAAGGGCGAAATCGTCACTAGTACATTAAATAAAAGATGCATAAAATAAAATAACATAAAAGACATGACAACATCAAAAATATAAACTCCCGATCGTAGCTGTCGATCTACGATTCCTTCGCCGATAAACCTGCCTAAAATGTTTGTCGATGACCTCATCACATAGTTTTAAAGTATGACACATTAACTTAATACCTCTATAATTCGCACAATCTTGTGCATCACCTTTATTCTTAAAAATAGGAATTAACACACTCATTCTCCACTCATCTGACATCTTCTTAGTCTTTAAAATAGTATTAAAAAGTTTAGTAAGCCATGAAATTCCTTCATCTCCTAAGCATTTCCACACCTCTATTGGAATATCATCAGGTCCAACAGCTTTTCCACCCTTCATTTTCTTTAAAGCTTCTCTAACTTCAGTTTTACTAATACGCCGATAAAAACATAAATCTTTATTTTCATTTAGGGTGCAAAGGTCACTATAGTCAATCTTATTTTCACAATCTTCATTAAAAAGTTTAGCAAAATATCTCATCCATCTTTGTTGAATATCATCTTCTAAGAAAAGTATTTTTTGATCTTCATCCTTAATACACTTCACTTGAACTAAATCCTTACTACTCCTATCTCTTTGTTTGGCTAACTTATACATATATCTTTCTCCATCTTTAGTATCTAATTTTCCAAAATTTTTTTTGTTAATATTCTTTAAATGCCCCCATTTAATCCTAGAAAATTGTTTTACTTTATTTTTTATTTTATGCCCCTTTATCTTAAAGTCCAAAACTAATAATCGATGTTGGGTACATAAATTTTCACTCGGAATAACTTTACAATCTTTACAATCTAAACGATTTAATTTTCTAATAAGAAAATAGTCAATCTGGGTTGTATTATATCCATTTTTATAAGTGATGAGATGCTCATTCATTTTCTTAAATAAGGTATTAGCAATTAAAAAATCATAAGCTAAACAAAAATCCAATATGGTCTTGCCGCCTTCATTCGTCGTTCCAAATCTATGGCCACCATGAATGCTTTTAAAATCATCTACCTCTCTACCAACATGTCCATTTAAATCTCCTCCAATAAAAACTCTTTCTTCAAGAGGTATATTTTGTATTAATTCTTCTAAGTCATTCCAAAAATTTAATTTAGAACTCATATCCAAACCTACTTGAGGAGCATAAGCCCTTATAATATTAACAATCTTATCATCAACAACAATCTTTAAAGCTATAATTCTATCTCCAATTCTATTAATTTTTATAACATTATCCTTTAAACTCTTATCTATAATAACACCTACACCATTTCTAGTACGACTCCTACCCGAATACCAAAGTTTAAATCCTAAACTATCAATTTCCTTAGCCTTATCTCCAATCCATTTAGTTTCCTGAATGCACAAAATATTTACGGAGGTTGTCTCATGGATTTCAAAATAATATCTTTAAATTACTTAGAATTGAGTAATCTATGAATGAAATAATCACGTAAGGGCTAGAAGCTTACATAGAAGCTGATTATACATGGTTAATTGAAGATAGGAATGCTTGTGGATACTATATTGCTGTAGATAATTGGACCTCTTTCCATCTGCCTTCATTTGGCTTTTCACGGCTTACCTTTGAACCATTCCACAATACTTTTTCAATGCCTGATTTCATTTACATTTTATGTGTTGCTTCTAATCTCATAACTATATTTGATGCTTTATTTCTTTAGCTAGGTTCACCTTATTCTTCCATGTTGGAGACTATAATAGGTTTTACCAAATAAATTGAGAATGGTTAAAAAGCACTTACATCACTTTTGCATTTTCTTTCCACCTTCACAACTTGATTGAAGTCAAAGGTACATAAGCTAAAATTTATTGACGTCCTAGTCTTTCCTGCCTGATGAAGGGTTGGTTTATCACATTAGAACAAATAAATAGTAGCTCTCTTTTTGACGCAAGTGTTTTGGTTAAGCTGAGGGAATGTATTTTGTCTTTTAAGCGGAGGATGGCATTTACTTCCTTTGCTAGTGCAACTCGAACCTTAGCATGTGTAATAGTAGGAGGCATGTGGTTCAACTAATTGAAATTTTCTGTTGTTTGGTTCTCTTCTTAAGCTTTTCTGGTGCATTTATAAACTAGGCTGGAGTTGTGCCTCCAAAATCAAGAAGCGATCAACTCCTTTGTCCTTATAAATGATTGATGGAATGTTTCTTCGGCTATTTTAATTGCATTCTATTGGATCGCAAGGTGTGGCCTTTCCGTTCACTATTGTGGAGGAGGCTTTATCTACTTTCAGAAAAGCCACCAAACTCCCTGATGATTGTTTCCTTCCTATTCACTGTTGATGATATTCTTCTCTTCTATGGAGTTCAACCTCGATAATATTGTCTTTACATCAATTTCTTTTTTATCTTCATTGGCTACATATGCCTCTTAACTTTATAATATCTTATTTCCTTTTTAGCCATCGTCCACAGCCAAAAGTCCTCTTTAAAGTTCTTGGCTTTATTATTGAGACCTTTATTGTTATTAATACCAAAAATTAACAACCAAATAAACTCCAGACACATACAAAAAATGTATGAATTTAAATATTTTTCATTCAAGGATTGCTCGGTCATCTGGTTGACAAATAAATAGGTTTTGGCTATCCCAAATTATGACAAAACACCTTGCTTGAGTTATTTGCTCCAGAGCCATAAACTTTACTAAAAAAAACTATAATTGCAAACTTTAACTATAAAGCGATAAATTTGTATGTGTTCTCCCTTCCCGGGCCTATACAATTTTTATCGCCAAGGGACATATTAAGATATTAAGTCCATAATAACTCAATTTCTCTTGTTCAGCTTCCGACTAGGAGCTTGAAGTTATGAAATAGCCATGGTTTGAGTTTGGTTTGGAGGTGCTCTCTTTCTATATGATCAACTTGGTCTCCTGTGTCATGCTTACAAACAAGTTGATCATAGGAGAATAGCTTTGTGCCTCCTATATGGTTTTTTGTTATTCGTTATAGTTGTTTGTTGGCTCTTAAGACTTACTTGTACTGTCCACTTAAGTTATTTTTAGATGGCCATGCTCTCCTTGTAATAGCATCTGACTACATCATTAGTAACAATAGATCCTACCTTTATTTTACTTATGAATTTGAGATCGGAGCATCCGCTAGATCTATGTAGATGTTGTCTTAAGGAGAGTTTCTTTAACAGAGGGAACTCTTAGCGTTTGATGTTATTGGGTATGGTGCTTGGAATGTCCTTATTCATGTCTTCTTTGTTCCCATAACATCATTGCTTCCAAGCTATTATTGCCCTCGACTAAGGAGACCATATCAATTGGATAACCTCTTTTGATTATTCCCTTAAAGTGAATCCATCAATCATTATATCCAACTTCTTGAAGGTGACTTGGTGAAATTTTGTGTGGTGATGCATCAAGTTCTTTATAGTGATCTCTTTGTATAATAAGTTTGTCCATGCTACATGAAGATGATAGAAATCCTTTTTACTTGGGGAATCTCTTATACAATGATATGCCATTCTTTTTAGCTTGACGATTGACTTAACATATTCTTTAAATACTCCTTTAGCCTAATATTCTTAGCCTTGTTGCCACTAGGAGATTTCATCGTGAGTGCACCAGGCTTTTCCATATATATATATATATATATAAGTGTAATTGTTGGTAATTTGAGTTGATTTAAATAAAAATTTTAGCGAGCTGCCTTCAGTTCAAAATCAACATGAAAAATTTTGAAGCCAAGACTCACTCAACTTTAAATGACTAGTTTGATTTCAAATTGAATCAAATTCTAGTTTAGCCTTAATTTTGATATTACCATGCATGGCCGCTCCCCCCCACCGCACACATACACCCAAAAAAAAAAAAAAAGTTTGGCCTAAAATTATAGGCATTTTGCATAGGTGCAATTGGAATTTCAAGTGCACTACAGTATTTATGCAAACCTTGTCTGGCTTAAGCCTCCTTATGACTAGGCTTTTAGGAGCCAATTGCAGTGACCTTAGTTTACCCGGGCTATTTTGGGCATTTATATTAGGTCTGGCATCCTGCAAAATAGAATTCTAGGAACTGCAAGTAGCGGTGGTTTCCAAGGCTGGGCAGCCAGATTTATTGGTCTTTTGCTAACAGTCCTAAAGTTTCGTTAATACATATATTACCACCCAGATTGTCTAGGTAATTGCATTGACGTAAATTTTAAGCAAATACCAAATACAACCTTTGAAGCTAGCTTGGCTACTCTTTGATTTCTCATTGAACTATCAGTCAACTATGCTTATCTTTGGTTCCCCAAGTCTATATTTCCTTAGTTGCAACCTTGGACTTGTAAATACGTACTGTCTTTATTTGTTATAATCATAATTAGTGAAGGGAAAACGATGGGGTTCTAATCAAATCAAGCCAAGTCAAACAGTATGTTGTTTTCTTTGATTTGAAAATAATCATAACCTGCTTGAGCCTGAACTTGATTTCAGTGTCTGGCTGACCTCAGAATAAGTTAAAGGCTTGATATTGGATTCATTAGAGTAAACACACAAAGCTATGAAATTCTTGACACGGTTTATTTTAGTTGGCTCAATTGTCAAACCCAAGATTTTGAGATTTTTTTTTTAAAATCTAGAATCAAGTTTGCATGCCTAACCAAATGAAGTTCAGAATCGCCTGAAATTTTAGTTTGTCAAAATGGAGAAAAATGATTCATGTAGCCGACCCCACGTATTAGGATAAAGGCTTGATGTTGTCCTTATTGTAAAGGATGGTCAGAACTGGTCCAATAACATCTCTACATTAGATATAAGTTACAATCTGAGTTTTTGTAACAGCTCTACATTAGATATAAGTTACAATCGGCATTATATCCATGACATAATTGCTGCTATGGAATCATTTGTTTGACCAAATGTGTTTTCTGTTTTAGTTTTGAACTTTTTACTGTTCACCATTGCTTGTATGTAGATTGGCTTGTGAGATTCAGTTTATATTTTTTGGAAGCATTTATGTGACGGATCATATAGTTTATTCAACAATTGCTCCTCTTGTTCCTCTCATATGCTGAATAGTTTCAAATTTTTATATCATTCTACATTAAAATTGTAGCTTTTTGCTGACTTAGTCTTTTATCTATCAAGTACCACCCAGATGTCAACAAGCAGCCCGGGGCAACTGAAAAATTCAAGGAGATAAGCACTGCATATGAGGTAGCATCAATTAAATCAATTTATGTTTTTGTATTTTAGAACTTTGCCTACAGTGCTTTAGAAAAAATATATTCCTGATTGCAAGTTCAATGGTACTATGTTGAGCTCATTCTTGTTTTAATCTGTTAATAGACTGTAGTGCTTTTATCTCTCTGAATCCCATGCAAACACATAAACAAATATAGGCTGGGTGCTAACAACATTGATGCAATTATATAATAGCTATGCGACGATAAATTGCTGGGCGGCCCTCAGTTCCCTTCCCCTCTTTACTGCAATGTTTCGTCATTCACCATTACTTGGCCTTGTGATATCTGGTGTTGCTGTACCGAATGTATCACTTGAGGAGTTGAACTCCTTCCTCTTTGCCCTCTCTCACTCTCTCTCTTTCCTTTTTACCTCTTAAAAACAATGCCTTGCAGAACAGAACAATATAGTACTTTAGAAGTTTGGTTTTTCATGGGGCTGCAGAAGCTTGTAATTATTTGATGATGATGCAACTAGAATATCAAATTATATATTTGGATGCTGCTTTCATTGAACTGAAACAAAGTTATATAATGTTGGTCCTTTTATTGAGCTTTAGTAAATTTCCCAACTATTTTTTTTTTCCATGAAATAATCTCTCTCTCACTCTCTCCATCCCCCTTCCCCCTTCCCTTCCTCTATTTGCCTCTCTATTCAAGGTGGAGAAGCAAACTTTTGCTTATTGGATTTGACTTGGTGGTCCAAATTTTTTGTAAGTTGATCTAAATAAGCATTTATTTGCTGTTGTATAGAAATAGGAGCTAGTCCTCAGAGAGTATTCATGATGGGAGGGAACACATTTTGAACGAGTAATTATAGGTGCTATATTTGGAGCATATGCTGAGAGGAATGTGAAATGAGAAAAAATGAGTACAAATTCTAACAGGGAAGAGTAAAGAAAGAGAATAATGAGGTCTTTGATAGGAAACACTTGTAGATCTTAAGTATTTCCTATCAATCTTCGTAAAACAGTGAGAAATTCTTCCAAAATCCATTGAAATCCAAGAAAAATAGTAGATTTTATTGCACGAAATCAACTAACGGAAGAAAAGCAAGCAAGATACAATTGATCCTCAATTTGAGAGAAGGATCGATCTCTCCCAAATCTCTAGACGCCGCTAGAGACCAAAGAAAAACTTAAATCTAGGAGATGTCAAATTTCAGCCAAATTCAAGATGCCCTAATCCTAGGAAAACAAAGTATTTAATGCATTCAAAACAAAAGGAAATCCCTAAACAATCCCTACATTCAAATTTCCCTCCCAAATCCCTAAAAAATCCTTCCTAAAAAGCTCTGTGGGCATTGGCAGCTCATGCGACACTACAGGAGGTAGAACTCTTCCGCATCTGTTTCGTCGATCCGGTCAAGTCTGGACCGGCTGGACCGGTCTAACAGTCATCTTACTAAATATGCCCTTTAAGTTTTTCATTTTCATTTTTATTTTTATCTTAATTAGTTTGTTGATTATGAAACTTGTGTATAAACTGACTGCTTGAGTTGGATATGATCTAATCCAATTAATAAAACTTGAATCTCTCTACCTCTTAATATATGTTTTATATGCGTATCATGTATGTACAAGTCTTTGAGGTGTAAAAGGAACTTTATGTTTATCCATGTTTTTAAAAGCCCTCCATTTAGGTTCCTTGTGCCTTTTATTGCATAAGTTGATCCCTGTGCTAAATTGCCATCCTCCATGAATGCCCTTTTCTACCATAGCAACATTAACTTTTTCGTTAGATTCAATCATCTTGATAATTTTTTGTTTGAATCGTAAATTCTCAAAATTTTTTTTTTCTTATAAAAGTATCTAATTTAGAAAACAACAAGCTAGGGTTTGAGAACAAAGTTTTAGGATTTCTCACAATTTCTAAGTAGTATTCACCTCAATGACTTTGCACCCGAACCCAGGTAGGGGTAACCCCCCAACACCCCCTAACGAGCACGAGAAACTTGAGGTTTGAGGCAACAAAACAACCCGATTGATCACCACAATCAAATTCCACACATAGCAATATAGACTTCAATATTTCTTCCATTATAGAAGTGGAAGATGTTTTTCATAAGTTTTTATAAAGCTCCAATATTCTCTGAGTCTAAAAATATGATTTGGAGGATTCCCTTGTTAGTGATAAAGCTAGTTTTTTCTTCGATATTCAAATGCATGTTGATTTGATGGTAATTTGAAAATGTGCTGATGAAGCTCAGAATGCCAACTTGGCTAAGATGTCGATGATCAATAAGGGATAGTTTTCCTTAAAATAGGCCTAATTCAAATTATTAAGATTGATACACTTTCTCCACCTCTATTTACTCTTTATGATTGTGGCTACATTGGGCTAGTCAGAATATTGAACTCCTTAGATAAGCATGGCATTCAAATATTTCTTGACTTTTTCTTTAATGGATTTCTCATTTTTTTTTTAACACGTTTCTTCTTTTCCACTTCATGGGCTTGCAACCTACTTAGAAGTTCAATAGGCATGAAATGATGGTTGGGTCTAACCCCAAGAATCTTAGATGAAACCTGTGCAAAATCATCAACATGATTTCTTAATAAATTTTTAAGTTTATTATGATAGATACATGCTAGGAGTGAATTAATTTGAAAGGATTGTCTAGGATTTATATTAGATGCTACTATTGTTAGCCCATCCTTATTCAATTTTAGGTTGTGTTATTTTCAATTGTGGTTTGTAGTAGCGTTAGTAGAGTGAGTTAGATGGTGTTGAGATAGTAGAGCCTTGATTTAATGAGCGCCCTACCCCTAATCGTTGTCTAATCATTGTGATTTCTTTTGGGATTGAGAACTTGATGTCCAAATGATTGGTTGAGATCAAGACTTAGAAAGCATCAAGAAGTGGTTAGTTGATTATGGTGTTATAAGTTGATGGGGCCTGCAAGGATACAAAATCAATTTGGTGAGCCTTTAGCAATAGTATCCCCCAAACAAGAATTAATATTATAATTCCCCTCTTGGTTCTCATTTCATCAAATAACCCAATCAATGCCCTTCTTTAGGACCATTGAACCCGAGTTACTCTTGTGTGGGGGGGGGGGTGACATGTTAGCTAAGCTCCTAGAATTATGAAGATTGGCTAAACTTCAAATTTGTTAAATAATTCTTTAACTAACACCACGTTATTGTTGATGCTCTTGTTGGTAGGCAAGTTAGCCTTTGCAAAAATAATAGGAGTTGAGTAGATGTGAGATAGGTTTACTTTGTTTACTTGTATACTTTATAGTCTTGCTCAGTGTATGGATTCTACCATGCTTCCTCGTTTATAATATCAATGACTTTCCTAGTTATTAGGTAGTTGGAAGAACATGTTAACTAAGCTCCTAAAATTATGAAGATTGGCTAAACTTCAAATTTGTTAAATAATTATTTAACTAACACCACGTTATTGTTGACGCTCTTGTTGGTAGGCAAGTTAGCCTTTGCAAAAATAATAGGAGTTGAGTAGATGTGAGATAGGTTTACTTTGTTTACTTGTATACTTTATAGTCTTGCTCAGTGTATGGATTCTACCATGCTTCATCGATTATAATATCAATGACTTTCCTAGTTATTAGGTAGTTGGATTGTTTAGTTCTATAAGTGGATCCTTTTGTCGGTCTTGGTGGGTTTGCTTCTTTAATTCCTTAAAATTTTGCTCCTTTAGGAGTTGTTGTAGTAATGTTTTGTGGTTGTGACACTTCTTAGTCTTATAACCATGGTTTTTTGCGTTCTTTTTCTTTGGGTGATGTTGAAGCTTCTTTGTTTTTCAGTAGTACTCCCATCCTTTAATCATAATGACTAATGATGACATTGGTCAATGGTCTGTAGGGTCGATCAAACCTTTGTAAGAATCTAGATGTGGGCTTTTAACATAGCTGTGTCAACTATAAGCATGTTGACTCAGGATATAGGACAATGTATGAGTGAAATGCTTCATCTTGAACATGGTATCCCCACAATTGACATCTCTCAGTCTTTTGGGTTGGTTGCCTAGTGTTCAATGTTTAGTCTCTCAAACTACTTTAAGGTCAATTAAGACTTTTCTATATATGAAAGAGTGATGTCAGGTGCAAGAACTGAACCCCAGGTTATCATCATCCACAACGTGGTGTCAAGGCTAATTTTCAATTCCTTTTATTGGTCTTAGTCACAAACTCAACATCTTGTGATGCCCCATCAACTTTCCCTTCTTGATAACTTTGATCTTCTTGTATGGAAGGCTCTTACATTTCTTATTATTCATCACCTCATCTTTTCCTCAAGGGGAATATCTCAATGAGAATGCTAGAAGCCTAGAAGGAAGTTGTTGTCCATTTGATTTGGAGCAAATAACAATTGTGTTTTTTATATAGGTTGGTGCACAATATGCTTGGATAATTCAATTTGTAAGATAAAGTCATTGTGATAGAGGGAGCCAACTGGAGGTCTATTTGCTAAAGGTGGAGTTACATGACCTAAGAATTAATACATGCATACCCTAAAATGATGAGTATTAGTTTCCTTCATTTAGGGATCAAGCTCCATCTTGGTTGGGCTTATGGGCATATATCTCTTTTAAGATAGCGCATATTAGATAATCTCCTTAATATAGGAAGGATTTTTGCCTTATGAGTAGGTGTTTGAGCTCGGCTACTTTTGGCATGTGCATGATAGTCCCTAGAAGAATATTTATCTTTAGCCACAAATTAGTGCCGCAAATTTTGTCTTTTGCCTTTTATATATTTTGACCCCCCTCCCCCCTCTACAAGCCCTATTTAGGATGTCCATTTGGCATCAACAAAATGCTTTTAACAATATCAATGACATAGCTCTTGATTTATATTGTGAGTTAAGGTGCATTGTCAACGGACAACCTATGTCTAATGTCAACTTATCCCTTCTAATGTATGACATTATTTTTTTAAAAAATCTTGTCAAACTGAGCATTTTGAGTTTTCATAAGGAGGTCGATTTAATTTTGGCACCAACTAGTCATCTTGAGGCCATCTTGGTCTTGATGCAAGTAGTTGTAGGGAGATTGGTTGAACTATAATTGAAAAGAAATTGGGGGACTAGTCCGGCTGTCGTGTTGGGTAGTCTACCCTAGTTGACCCCCCTTCAAACATCCATTCTCCTACTAACTCTAATCCAGTAAATCTCACTGACAATGCACTTGAGCGTCACTTCTGGCTTAGGTGATTACTTAGGTTCAAACATTCATTCTCCTACTAACTCTAATCCAGTAAATCTCACCGAGAATGCACTTGAGGCGTCACTTATGGCTTAGGTGATTACTTAGGTGATATAGGACTAGTTGTCGTCGATTTCAACCTAGTCAATTGAATCAAGTAATTGATGGAAAATTTGTCTTCCTTGAAATTCCATTATGGACTTGATTCTGATTGACCACTGAGTAGCAACGGGCTAAACTTAACTGATGATATTTATGCAATAGTGCATGAGCGGTGCTCAATATGTTGTGGGTACTTGGTGCTCAACCAAGGAGTTCTTGGTCATTCGAGTCTTCCTTCTAGTTTAGTTGGTTGTATCCAATATTTACTGGAGGAATGCAACAACCTGGATGGCTGTGGAGCCATTTTTTGCCTATCTCAAGTGCTAGGCATATATGACTATTGATGCATTCTGCTATGTAATACTAGATACATGAGTTGGATACCGTGGTTTAGTCCAGTCTTTTCTTTTTTAATTGTAATATGTATTATTTTATATTGAAAGCCATCTCTTAAGCCTGGATGTAGTTTTTATTTGGATTTGGGTTTTTTAAGTTTGCATTTGATGCTTTATTCATAATTATTTGCTTTTTAATTAATTGAATGTTTTGTCCCTCTTTCTTTTATTTTTAGTTGGGATACTCAAATTATTTTCAAGTTCACCATCTTTTTTTTTTTTTTTCTTCAGAATGATCAATTTTCTTATATTACGATTGACTTTCTTGTCAGGTGTTGTCAGATGAGAAAAAGAGAGCTTTGTATGATCAGTATGGTGAAGCTGGAGTGAAGAGTGCAGTAGGGGGATCATCTGGTGCATATACGGTAATGCTGACATCTTTAATTGTTTATCATGCAAGTTTAAATCATCTTTTGATTAATCACTATTTGATTTTTCAAACCAAGTCATGTTAACCCGTTTAGTGCATATATCATTGTTCCTCACAATGCTGCATTAGAAACTAGTCATAAAACCTTTCTTGACTTTATTTTATTTTTCTTTGTAAGTTCCTGATCTGGTGGCAATGCAGGCTAATCCTTTCGATCTCTTCGAAACTTTTTTTGGTGCCTCTATGGGTGGATTTCCCGGTATGGACAAAACTGCTTTCAGAACACAGAGACGAGGTGCAACTATAAAGGGTGAAGATATTCGGTGAGTTACAAATTCCATATGAAATACAAGGATTCTCTATGAGAAATTTTGTCATACCTGTACCCTATAGCTCTCTTAATTGGTTATGTGGTAGTTGTATACATCATGAAGCGCATTGTGTCATAGCTGCAAGCCTGCAACTATGTGATTTATGAATCACTCTGCTTTGTTATGTTTCTACTTTTGTGTTGAGCATCTGTTTCCATCAATTGATACTCTTTTCACTAATGCCAAGAAGGAAGGTGAGTTTCAGGGTTCTGCTGCGATCTTGGGTGTTGGGGTTTTCTTCTTCTTATTGTTATTATTATTCTGGGGGGGGGGGGGGGGGGAATTAAAAGTAAAAGAGAGGTCAATAAAATGGAATATGATGACTCACTGTAGGTAATAAAGTTCTGATCTTCCTTGGCGTTTTTATTGATTTTAGGTCCACAGAACTTGTAGAAACCAGGATCTCAACCAAGTGTTTTTTTCTCGTGCAGAAGTCATAATTTCTTACAACAAAATAGAATTTTATACAAAGCAGTCAACTGGCTGCGGCATGAACTTAAGTTCAGTTCTAAACTATTATGCTTTCTTATGACTAGTCTAGCAGTTCCTAGAGAAAGAGCGGAGCCTATAATAATGCATTCTTTCAACATCAGATATTTTCCATTTGCTTATTTCAACTAGCCAAACCTAGACTTCAGAAGACACTCTCATGGGCACCTTATCTTTCTTTTCCTTTGTTTTAGTCCTTGTGAATTATTTGGACGTGCACTTTGGTCCCTCAAATTTTCATATGCATCTGCTTAGGTCCATATTTTGCTTGAAAACAAATAATTGGTTCCATCACTATAAGTACAATAATAAAATAAAGAAATTACCTCTAATAAAATAAACAAATTAGATGAAATTAGCTCCCTCATTGCAAGCTATCATGGCATTGTACAAAGGGGGAACTCCTATCGTCTATGATGTCAATTGACAATCTTTATCTGGATATTTTATACAAGCTCTATAGTTGACACAACCCAGCCGGGGAGCTCAAAATACCAAGGGGAGAGCAGACGATCAGATGAAAATTTTAAACATTCTCATAGTACTTAAAAAAATGAAATCTTCTAATTTGAAAAGAGCTAACTGAATTATAAATTTTATATATGAACATTTCATATATTACACTTTTTATCGAACCAATTTGCATGCACATTCTTATCCCGAATAATTTTGATGATTTTTGGAATGGCAGACAGCACTTATGCATTGAGCTGTATTCTCTGTATTTGGATCGTTCAGGACATATTTACATCTTTTGGAGTAACATTTCTATAGTTTATTGCTTGTCCATTCTTTTATTTGAATGATTTTAAGAACTTATAAATAAACCATTTATTGTTTTCATACTTTGAAGTTGTTGATAGAACATATCTTTGCTACAGATATGATATGATTTTGGAGTTTTCAGAGGCTATCTTCGGAGCAGAAAAACAAGTTGAGTTGTCTCATTTGGAGACCTGTGATGTCTGTGCTGGTACTGGATCTAAAATTGGTTCCAAATTGAGAATATGCTCAACCTGTGGCGGAAGAGGTCAAGTAATGCGAACGGAGCAGACACCTTTTGGCTTGTTTTCTCAGGTTTGCTGTTGATTCCTGCAAATTTCCTTTTGGTGAAAAAGATATCACAACTATTCTTTTTTAATATTATTGCCTTCATTTTAATTTCCTGTGGCAAAAACCTGTTACTATCCTTGAAAAATTTTATAGGTAAGATGAGCTTTGTTGGAAACCTCCCTCTTGTGTGTCAAGTAATGCATTGCTGATATTCATTCAGTTTATGAAGGAATATTTCCATTTTGATTTGAAATACATTGAATAATAATAATTTAACATACCTTTCCAGAGCATTTCGTCCTTTGTATTCCTGCATAATGAAATTTAGCTTGACTAGGTTGCTGCTATTTTACTGGACTCATAAGTAGAATATTTCCCTTCATTTCTCTTGCTTAAAGCTATGATTTAGCTCAAACTTTTCAAAAATGTGGTTAACATCATATAAGTGGGACTAACTAGGCTATAGGATGTAATCCTCTCCATTTTTGGTATAACTTTGAGCCTAAGAATTTTTAGAGGATATACTTTCCACATCAGCAACGTAAACGATCCTGGATGTCATCACGGCTAGCAGCATGAGCTGTTACGCCCCATTTATATCCCTCTCAGTCAAGTATGAGATGTTGTAGAGGTGAGGATACATAATGAAGCAAATAGAAAATCTTTCTGCCTGGATTGTCGCAAAAGCCAAAATTCTTTTTGTATTCACAGCTAGATCCATTAGAAACATTAGTACGGAATTATACATAATGAAATTCATCTAGAAACTATACTATACAAGTTCTAATCAATACATAATTAACAGATACCGAATCATCATAAACATGCTTATCCTTTGATGCATTAAAACCATACATCAAAAGCACTAGGATAAAAGACAAAATTTGATCACTTCAGGCCCAAGCTTCTCTTTCATTTTGTGGGATAAATAAGTCTAATACAAACATCAAATTACAAGGAAAAAGAAGATAACGCCATGATGATTTTTTGAATAGACATGAATATCAATATCAATAAAAATAATTAGCTTGGTGCAGTAACCGTTTAATCATTACTTGACCTTAACATTGAACAAGAAAACAGCAGTCATTAACAGTAAATATGGATGTCTATGAAGAATTAAAACATAACCAAGTCTAATGTCTTATAAATGTACGATGCTAATCAAATACTAGTTTTAATTTTCTTGTCCTCTTATCATTCGCACTTGTCATAGGCTTAGAAATGTCATGCAAAAGCCACAAGGTATTAGCCTATGTTTGAACCTCTCTTACATCACAAAGTCATTAACAAGGTTTAAAATTGCACAATTGGGTATTGAGGCTTTTTTTTTCCTGTCACGAGGTACAAGACTCAAAATTAAAACAATGCGTCAAGTGAAAATAAATATTAAAAGAGATTTTTTATATAATATCCAAATAATATATTAAATAATGATATATTAACTTCCTATTGAATTATGAAGTAGCAAATTAGCATGCATATGAAATAAAAAATTGCACAAGACATGAGGCGGTAAATAATAAATTGGTGAAATAGAATTGAAATCCAAATATTACAAGAGCAAAATAATATTAAATATATGAATTGCATAAAAATATCATATAACATCAGGTTTAACTCGAAATTCCTTCTTTTTTAGTTTCTTGCTTGCTCACATCTAATCCCTAAAGAAAACTGAAATAGTTGGCAATAACTCAGAAATTATTTATACTGTCATCATTGAGGGGGTCTTTATTTGAGCCGTCGTCCTAACAAATTATTCTCTCCCATGCCTCATCCTTTGAAATCCAATGCCTTCCAATTTGCTTCTTCTTTATTTATTTTAGTCATCTTTCTCTTTCATAAATATTTTTCATCAACATTGTCACGACCCAACCCGACCGGGACGGATCCCGCTCGCATCGGGTCATGATGCCTGAACTGAAACTGACTGAACTGATTCCAGGATCTGGCTTTGGAATTTGTTTCAGAATTTTCTTCCAAACATTACATACAGAAACAGACGCACACAGAGCTACTATAAACATCAAATGCAGCTGAACAGATCATCTATCTTTTTTTTTCTTCCTCAAAAGAATCATGTACAAATACAGCTCATGGCTTTCAGACAGAAAGAAAAGCAGACTAGGACGATAATTAATTTTCAAAAACCCCTTGCTCTCTGACTTTTGCCATGAACTGATCGTCCTGGTACTATCCCAGATCGGCCTGGACGATCCATACAGGAAATTTTTCCTGTAACTTCTGTACAGAATCTGGAACAAAACTTGAACTGATCGTCCCGGGACGATCTCGATCGGCCCGGACGATCCTGGAGCAGATCTGATGTTACAAACATAAAGACGAGTTTAATACTCTAAAATTTTTAGAGGAGGTGATGGTGGTAATGCCGCTTTCAAGTGATCTCCAATGGTGGCTAAAACTGTGGGGGTTACAACGAAGGTGACGAGTTAGAGGTCAAGGTAGACGAGAGGACGTTGCTATGGCTCAGGGGTGCTTGAATGTGTGATTTGTTTGGAGCATTAGTTTATGATTTAGTAAGTTTAATAAAAATATATATAAATAAGGTGAGCGGTAAGCCTCATGCCAGCTAGGCAAGACGCGACTCAAGGTGGGCCTTAGCCAAGCTAAGACGCAAGCCTCATAAAAAAACTCGAGACATAAGGCTCAAGACATTTTTTGCTGGAATTTTGCTGAGGCCGGACTCAAGGTGAGTCTTATATTGCGCAATTTTAAATATGGCATCACCTATCCCATCAACATTTATCATAATCACTAAAAAGTTTTGGTCTTGCTCCAACATAGCAATTATCGACGGACTCCGTGAAAATGCTTGGATTACTTCATAGACTATTCTGAAAGTCAGGAACCCCTTCTAGTTTCCTTAGCATTGGCTCACCCTATCAACATTTTTACCTCTTCCAATGCAAATCATCATAACTCGCCAACCTATATCACATGACATGACCTTCAAAGACTTATCTTTAACATTAGTATTGTAAAGCATTTAAAATATACATATCATTATTACGAACATGCTATCAACAATTCACTTCAACATTTATTTTAGAATGAACAAAATGTCACATCTTATAAGTACTGTATTTAAGAAGAAAGAAGGGAACTAGAGATACTCGTAGGCATAAGCATGGTAACACGTAAAAGTAACATATCATTTACTTGAAGAGGCATGATAAATCACGAGATTTGTACTATATGAAGATAGCATGTAATGGCTTGAGTAGTTAGAAATGTGCAATGTCGTACATTTATTAATTATGCTATTTAAAACAAACAAAATGCTCTATGTGAAGAGATTTCTTCAAGCAGTACACCTATAAGTTCAATAATATTAAGAAACAATAGACTTAAGAATGTTTTTTTTCCTATACTAGAGGTTGAGTGTCTCTCGCAAACAATAGTTCGATGCCATGACTGGTTTTCACACTGATCATCCTAAAACCTCATCTCTTATATACAAATTAAAAAAATCATCAATTTCCCCTCATTATATAAAATTTCCTGAGTCAAAATCTAAATGAAAAATTACCTCAAATTATTTTTTACATCAATTTTAGCACTTCTCACGAAAGCCCTAAAGCTTGTCATCCTCAGTATGAAGTAGGTATGAAGTAGATTCGTAGTATATTCACAAAAATTAGATTTCTCCTCTCCGAACCAAGTGTCTTGCCAACATTCACATAATATCATATTATATGCAAATGAAATCTTAGTCATGCCATTTTAATGGAAAAGTGAATTTTGCTTATAGGATCATTAGGGAATACTTTATAAATAGTAATATTAAATGCTAAAGCTTAGGTAATGATTTTAAATAATCAAAATAGTCCCTTAACTTTTTATGAATGATCAAAATGGTCCCCAACTACATTAAAGGACCATTTTGATCCGTCAAGTCCTTAAAGAGGAACCAAAATAGCCCTACGCCATATATTTGATTTGGCCGAGCGGATTTGAAAGGGCAAGTGCCCTCCCCAACCTCCCCTTCTTGGGGAGTTGCCAAAATTATCCCGAGAGGCTATCGAAATTGTTAAAAAATCTTTGAAGCTTTAAATTAAATTAAAAAAAGGTTGAATTAAACTAAAATAAATTAATAACTAATTGATTAAAATAAACTTGAAATATTAATTAAATTAATTAACTAATTAATCAAATTTAAACTAAAATTCAATTAATTGAATAATTGATTGATTTAAAATCTAATTAAATAATTAACTTAAAATTTAATCAGAACTTTAATTAATTTAAAATCTAATTAAAATTAAAACGCTGATTTAATTTTTTTATTGAACCATTAAATTTAAATCTTTATCTAAATTTAAATTGAGCTTTTATTTAGCCTAATTAAAATACAATTAAATCTTTAATAATTGATTATCTAATTTTAAAAATAAAAATTAAATTCATATAATTAAACAATTTAAAATTTAATAAAATCAAAACTTTAATTAAAATTAAATTTTTAATTAACTAAACTAATTAATTAATATCTTTAAAATTAATTAAATTAATTGAGCAACCAATTTAATTAATAATTAAATTAAAATAATTATGTAATTTTAAAAATACATTTAAAATTTAAATTAACACGCTGAGCAATTTGTTTTAAATTAAAATTAAATTTAATTAAAAAATTCATTTAATTAATTAATCTAATTAGTTAAAGAAATTGATTTAAATTAAAACACAGAACAATATTCACACTAATAAGCTTGAAACAACTCACACAACTTAAACACAAACTCCTAAGACTAAGAAAGCATGAAAAAGAAATAATGCTTAAAAATTCCTAAAACTAAACCCCTTTAACTCCTGGCCAGCTCTAGCTACTAGCAAGCCTCTAGGTCCTGGTAAGTCCTATAGTTGCAAGCTCCCGCTTCCACAACTACTAGTCACAAATACCTGCAAACAAGTAGACGAAAGTCAATGAAGGGTAAACAAAATTTGTATTAGAAAGAACAAAACTAGTACTGGGAAGAAAAAAACAAGTAGGTAAAGCTCTACTATAGGCAAAATTAGTGCTAAAAGAAAACTAGAACCGTAGACAAAACAAGGTCTTGGAAATAAGGTACTGAAGCTAAAACAACAATACTAAAGCAAAATACAACCTACTAAAGTAGGAAAGAAAAGCATTGTAAGTTAAAACACTGGTTGCTGGTGTCGAAGCAGTGAAGGGTACATAGCTAAATGTTTGCCGCTAAAACCCTGCTAACCTAATATTCTACCGACAACTTCTAATAGAGGTTGTAAGGCCGACTTTAGGAAGAATCTCTTAGTAAAAATAGCCTAACTCTAATTTCTGATATCGAGCCACCTCTAATAGAGATCGTAAGTCCTACTTTAATTAAGGTGTTAGGTAAAACTTTCTCGGAACAAATAATACATCCCTGCTAACCTTGGCAACCTCTAATAGAGGCCTTTAGACCTGCTACTATGGCTAATTTTAATGAAAGCAGTAAGTCCCAACTCTTTAAACTCTCAAAACTACTTTCAATGAAAGCAGTAAGACCAAAATTTTAAACTCTATGGGCCACTTCTAAGTGAAGCCGTAAGACCCTCTATATAGGCTATTTCTAAACGAAGTTGTAAGACCCATTATACGTGCTACTTCCAAGGGAATCCCTAAGACCCGCTACACGTGTTACTTTTAATAAAAGCCGTAAGCCTCGACCCCAAGTTTAAATCAAATAATTGGGTAACCTCTTAATGAAGTAATTAATCCCAAACTAATTAAATACTGGGCATAGATGTAAACCCCAAACCATAATAAAATTAAAATCCACATCTATCAACTTTAGTTTATTTGGGATACCTGAGATGAGGCAACCCATGACTGCTAATCGGATTCTCAGAACACTATAATCAACAGTTGTTAGTGTTGGTAAACTGAAACCTACGATATACTCGGGATGACAGAACCATAGGATCTTGATTGGGTTTACCTTCATCCCCCACAACCAAAATTGAAATTGTCGCACGTCTAACCATCGATTCATCCTTAATTGAGAGTTCTCTTCTACATTTTAGTAGGGGTAATTAACTATGAAGGCTTGCTCTCATAGGAAGTGGAACCTCATAATTAAATAAACCTTGATGCCGATCATCAGGGGAAATATGAATAATTTAAAATCCAATCTCCCTCGGAAAAAATGGGACCTAAAGCTTGCGAAAGCGGGATTGATGCCGTAGCGCCTTATTTTTCCTGAGTGAACAAGGGTTCCAATTTACTTTTAGGTAATCCAGATGATTTACAACTTTCAAAAACATGTATTCAAAATTTTGATGTTGATTCAATCAATCAGATAAATAATTTGAGGACCTGAGTTCGACCTTATTGACTCATAGTTGTTTTCAAAATTCTAGCAAATTATCTCAATACACGTATAAAATATGTGCTACTTCAAATATCAAATTCTAAACAATTGAGTTGGTTTATCCATGGAGCAAGGTTATAAGAGCTGTTGTTGTTCAACTCAAGTATTGGAGTGGTCAATCCCACATATGGGCATTTTGAAAGCTAGTACTGTAAGCCTCAACCCTCTGGGCAATTCCCTAACAGATCAATTATCCTCAAACTTCTAAAGCTTATTCCAAATATTAGATACAAGTCGATAATCTAAATGACAAACATCAAGCTTTCTATACTCTCTAGGTTAGAAGTTTGATTTATAGGATCTTGAGTGGATGTAAGCCCTACCACGATGAGTTGGGCCTATATAAAGCTTGTAAGTCTATTGAACCAATTTTATTTATTGGGCCGCCTTACTTATAATGTAAGGCTATAAGATTATTATTGGGATCTCCTTATCCTTGAGGTTACAAATCCCATTTATGGGCCTCCCAATCAATGTAAGCCCTAACCTAATCAATATGAGACTGTTCAAAAGAAATATTAAGTTTATCAAATCATGGTTAATTATCAACCCAACTTGGATGCTCGAATTAATGATGCAGGAACAGACAATCAGATTTCATATATTGGCATCAATAAAATAAAAATATTTAGTTATAAAACTTTAATACATATTGAAATGACACTAATCTATAAAATTCTTTTTATATCAAAACTATAACAATTACAATATAAATACATTTCTCTTGAAGTTCCTCAGCTATGATACACATATTCTCTTTGCTCACTCATTTAGTTATTAATACATTATCATTAAAATGTTAGTCATAACAATGATGAATTATTTTCACTCAAAGGATAATTGTATTTTCAAATTACTGTAACATAATGAAAATTTAGAAACCAATGTATATTATTCTATGATGCACCGACACTTCTCCTCAAAGAGGCGTGCAGTGTCCGACACGACACTCGTCCGACACTCCTCCGACACGTGTCGGACACGCCGAAATCGTGTCCGATTAAAAAAATATTAAAAATAAATTAGACACGCGTGTCCGACAACTATATAAAAAAATGTATTGCCGTGTCCGCGCCGTACCCGTGTCCTATATTTAAAAAAAAAAACCGTGTCCGTGTCCGTGTCGTGTCGTGTCTGTGTTGCCGTGTCCGTGCATCATAGATATTATTATTAAAATAATTAGCTTAAGTAGTTGGCGATAAATTATATTCAATTTTGATCATTAAAAAATTTTTAAACCTTATTTTATAAATTATCATATCATATTATATTTTATCTCTCTCATTTCTTATATAACATAATTTTCAAAGTGGACACCATCAAAAGTTATACTATTTTAGGTTCTTATTCATTTCCTTTTTCTAGACCTTTTTCAATTTATTATGTGCACCGGTACATTGAATCTCAGCTAATTCCATAAGGGGTTAAACTCCATCTGTCAGCATGCACATGCAAGTAGTTCTACATAAATAATGTCAATTACATTCTCCATATCATTCCATTTATTTATATGATTGAGCATAATATGACTTGATAGTTAGTTGAAGCATGTTAATAAATTTGTGTTATCCAATTCAACACAATCAATATTTTATTTAAATAAAATATCATATAATCTTTTTATTAGAATATTTTAATTTTATGTTTAGGATTAAAATTTAATTGAATTAATTTATTTAATTTAAATTTTAAGTTCTAATATATACACATACAGATACATAATAAAAAATATTGACCTTTTTATTTGGGTAAAATCAATTTTTATTAGTTTTTTAAATCTCAAACTGTCCAAACTTTATAAAATAAAATATATGTTTTATTATGTATATAAACTATTTTTTTTTTTTAAATTTGATTAAAGAAAAATCCTTTCCTTTATAAATGCCTTCTTTCAATAGTCCTTTTCCTCTCTCGCTTGGTCCTTGCAAGACGTATGCTTAACTTTTGTTTTGCCTTCTCTCAATAGCTCAAACTAGATGGTTTATTTACATACTCGGCTATTTGTTGCTGACTTCATGTCCAGCTTCGCAACCTTGCCGATCTCAAGCCATCTTCACCGCCTCTTTCTCTCTATCTCTCAGCGGCTCGATTGCAATACCCCTCGATGACTTGCCCGCGACTCTTAAAAGCGATTTGTCGTGATTTTAATAGGTGAAGCCCTTTTCGTCTCTCTTGCAATGTTCAATGACAGATCCAACTACAATTGATTTAGTTGAACCAACAATAGTCGGTTTGGTATTTTTTTTAAATATTACAAAACTTGTGCTAGCTGCGGTGTTATTATGCTCTTAAGTCAAAATCTAACTAACCAACTAAATTCTCATATATGTATTAGACATTATTCTTCAAGCTTATTGAGAATTAGCGGCCATGCCATGCCTCTGAGCTCTTGTCGATTATGTCCAATACCTCCGAATTGCAAGCGACCATGTTGTATACCTCTAAAATTTCAGTGAACATTGGTACTACCATCTCTCTACCAATGAATGAGTTGATGTTGAGCTTGAAAGCAAATCTTTGATGCAAAAACCTGCCTGATCTATTCTGGATAGGGGGGAGGCAACTTATGGTTGCTAATTAGACTCCATAGACTTTACAACATAAATATCTCTAACTTTAGTAGACTGCATACACTAATATACCTGATATGATGGAACCACATAATCTTTATTGTTTTTATATATATTTCCCCAATGATTAATCATTTTATTATATTCAGATTAAACTAAATCTAAGTTTAAAATTGGGTCTAAGCAAACCTCTACAATTGAGAGTGCTCTTCTCAAAATGGACGAGAGAATTAACCTTTGGTGGGTTGCACCCTTAGGAAGATTCGACAGCTTATTAAATAAACTTTGGTTCAATAACAAAGAAAACCTTGTTAAAATAAGCTAATTTACCTTAAGGAAAACTATTCCTTGAGTTCTTTTACATATCATTGGAGGTTTGAAGGGGAGGATGTGCTTACAATAAGCAAGCCAAAGCATGTTATGTTCTTCTTGCTCTTCTTAAGGAGTTTGCCCAATAATATGTTTAGTTAAAAGTGTGCTTGTAGATATCAAGGTTTTATCTATGTTCTTTAGGCATATGAATCTTAATAACCTTTTTGCTTACCATTACATCTCACTGGAATGAAAAAACAGAATGTTTTTAGTTTTTTTTGAATGATAAGAATTTAAACAAAAGTATTTTTATCTATTGATGGAAAATACCTGAACCTGATCTTTTTAAGTGGTAATCTTAGCATGATACGGTTATTGTCAATTTTAGAATTTCTTTTGCACAAAATTATCCTAATCATTTTGTGTTCACTGACTTAACTTTTAAGTTAATTATTATTTTTTGCTTTATTTTTTTAAAATGCTATTATCCATAGGTTTCTATATGCCCAACCTGTGGTGGAGAAGGTGAAATCATTTCTGATTATTGCCGTAAATGTGCTGGTGAAGGGCGTGTTCGTGTTAGGAAGGGCATTAAAGTAGAAGTTCCTCCTGGCATTAGCAAGGGTAGCACTCTTCGTGTCCGTGGTGAAGGTGATTCGGGGCCTAAGGGGTGAGTAATTAATTTTTAGCATTATTTGTTGCTATATTCTTATTAATCATGATTGCATCTCAGGTATGTCAAAGTATTGTCTCGAGTCATGTTATTAAACAAAGTTCAGTGAAACTCCTTTTGCAGCCTAACTATGTATTCCTTTCTTATGTTATTTTGTTTAGTTAGTTTTAAGCATGGAACTCTCAGACATACTCTTCTTTCGCAATAGGTTTGTGTGACCTCTTTTCTAGAGATATATAGATGTTAAAATTGATTTTGAATATAGTACAAGGTCAGCATCACTTTTAAATTTTCCTTCAAAATATTATATTTAACAACGAACACATTAGGAAATATAAGGTGTTATCATAATTTGTATTCGAGTACATCATATTCAATTCTGTCTAAAATCAAAATTATCTTGTATTCTTTCTGCAAAATCAACATATAGTATAGCTTAAAAATGGGCACATTGGTGTTATGTCATCTTGTATTCTGAAGTTTACAACGTACTCTCAGCCTCTTATATTCCTTCATAGTTTTTTTGGATCACTTCTGATCTCTTAAAGTTTTAGTCAGTTATGGCAGTTTATTTCAATCTCACAAAGCTTTTAACTTTATTTATTTGGACTTGTTTATGGAGCTTGCAGTTGAGTAATTTTTATTGTTAAACTTGTAGAAAAAGGGAGGAGCAAATCAAACATTTTTTTTTAATGTTGATATATTAAAGTGTTACAATAGTCCATTTAGTTGGAACTAAACTTCTAGAAGAGCTTTATCAGAATTTTGTTGATTTCTGTATTTAGTTTGAATGTTGATGGACTTGACATTAGGCATGTGGGCTTTATTGGGGCATGAACATTACATGCCAAGTGGGCTAACCCTTAGGCCTCATTCTGTGTTGATAGCTATTGAAAATTTTTGTGGAAAGTGTAGGTAAAGAAAGCAATATGTCCAGAATTTAGTTAAAGAAAAGGTTAAATTTATGTGCTGATGTAAGAATGTTATGCAAAGTCTCTATTCTTCTTAGTTGTCAGCATCATAATTGCACAAAATAGTAAAGGACCATCTTTTATTTAGTCTTTAAGTATTTTTGGTGAAAGCAACTATAAGTGATGTTGTTCTCTACATTTGAGGGACGTTAAACCCTGTCATTTAAGAGCGGGGGTTGAACTTCTCTACAAACCTCATCTATAAAGGGGTTGAAATCTTTTTTATCTTTTGATGTGCCTCTTAATTTTTCTTTTTTGTTTCTTTCCATCATCCCACTGCCTCATGATTATTCTCTCATTTCTCTTCTTCTTCTCAGTCATGATTCTTGTTGCCTTATGATTAACCGTTACATTTTCCAGGATAGGAAAGAGAAACTAGAGAGGGAGAGAAGGACTAGTTATAAAATGGAGGGAGGGAAAGGGGGCTTGGGGCTGGTGGCCTATTCTTGGCCAGTGTCACGATTGTCCTCAATGGAGAAAACTTGCTCTGCTGGTATCAAGATAAAAACTTGCAATATCTCTTGGGAGATATGAGAATGGAGGATGAAGATGGGTTTTTGAGAGATGGTACTGCAATGCGGAGATCCCTTTTGGGTGGCTTTCAATATGGGCTTAAATATGATGTTGTACATTGAGGCAGTTAAACCTATATACCAGGATGAGCTCCATGGGAGCTTTCAACCATTTTTTCAGTCAAAATAGAAATTAGGTTCAACTTCCTTCACTATGAATTAAAATTGTGGACTCAAGTTAGTTATAAATGACAAGTTTATAAATTGCTGTGTGCTAAAGGTCATGTCAGTGGAGAGAGAAATTAATGTCTAAGCCTCTAATGATTATCCGCACACAATAAACAAATATTAAAAAAGGAGCAAAAGGTTTTTTATTGGAAATTCAAAAAGTGAAAAAATCATTGGGCCTTGCCCAATCATAATAGCTTCAAGTAGTTTAGGCTTAGATTATAGTTGGTCGCCCTTCCCCAAAATTTGAAAAGCCATGATTATAATGTAGAAGACTTAGTCTGTAGATTATGTTCCTTATTATTGTGGAGTAAGGAATCTGGAGGTATTAATGTGGATTATGATGAAGGGTAATGAGAAACAGTCCTAAAAAAGCGAGGGTAGGTTTAAATTATAATAATCAGTGGATAATTGGAGGTAATCATTAAAATTCATCTTTTAATGAAGGGAGTTGACTAAATGACTTGGAGATGAAGAACAACTACAAGTGGTTGTCCTTGTGCTAATTGAAGGGGGTGGGCTGAGCTATTTGGAATCAAAGGTGAGAAGAGAATTCGGGATTTGCCAGAACTGTTGGTTGAAGGAGGTTGAGACAATCCTACACTTGGACAACAATAGCAACAACAACAACAACAACAACATCAAGCCTTTGTCCCACTACGTGGGGTCGGCTACATGAATCCTTTTTCGCCATTGTCTGGTTAAAAGTCATATTCTCATCTAAATCTAATAAAAAAAGATCATTTCTAATATTTTCTAACCAAGTCTTTTTAAGTCTACCTCTACCTTTCTTAACATAAGCCAAATCTAATACCTCAACTTTCCTAACCGGGTCATCGGAAGGCCTCCGTTTAATGTGACCAAACTATCTAAGGTGACTCTCTCTAATCTTATCTTCCATTGGAGCTACTCCAACCTTTTCACGTATATGCTCATTTCATATCCTATCTCTAAGGGTCAAGCCACTCATCCACCTAAGCATCCTCATCTCTGCAACACTTAACTTAGTATTATGCTTCTCTTTTAATG
>NW_021319641.1:667181-708266 GCF_001605985.2 Dendrobium catenatum
AAAGTTTCAACTATTCAATAGAAGGAATGATATGATTAGCTTCTTCAGTGGTTTGTCTTTGAACTTCTATATCATCTTCAATAAATATCATAGCTTTTAATTCAGGCTCATCAAGTGAAAGATTAGTAATTTCTAATATTCTCATATCATCAAGAGATTCAAATGCATCTCGGAAATGAGAGAACTTTGCTCGTAGCCACGGAAGTAAATACGACGGATCTTTTTTTTTTTTGGATTTCTTTTTGTTTTTCAATGGACACGTGTATCGGATACGCGTGTCCTTTTGAAATTAAATAGTATTTTAATTGGATACGTCTTTGGCGTATCCAACACGTATCGGTGGAGTATCGGAGGCGTATCCGTGTATCGGTGTATCGGATACAGCGCGCCTTCATAAATAGGTGTATCGGTGCAACATAGGAGTCCACTAGTGGACTCAATTTGCAAACGTCATTGAGCTTTGAGTTGTAATGTCCAAGGAGTATAATAGATATTTTTTTTTTCAAGGAGTATAATAGTTAACTAGTATGGGTTTCCCCCTTCTAGGTATTTCAAGTAGATTAGGAGCAAGTGTGCATGCATTGAAGGAATACTTTCAAGATTGATGTTGTCTTGTTTATTAGTAATAGGATTGTTGTAACGGTTTTGTTGACTGTTTTAAAGATAGATTGAGCAACTACTTATAGCTCAAATGTATTAACATGATTTATAAGGGTTAAAAGACATTCCATGATCATCAATTGAATATGGGTTTTAGTTTGACTTGAAAAAGAGTGTAAAGCACATTGGAGTTTGGTTAAAAAAAATTAAATTCAAAGTTGTCTAACGATTAGGTTATATGTTTAAAATGTTAGCATCAAACATGCATTTAGTTAGACTCGATCAAAGATTAATTATGCCTTTAAGTTGATACAAAAATTTATAAACAAGATTGTAATACATACAAAATATGAAAAACAAGTTCTTTATTATTGCAATAAAATATGAAGAAATGTTAATAATATTGCAATTTACTAACCGCAAGCTCTCTGAACTACATGTAAATGTGTAATGCACTTCCTTTGGGATTTTCTTCCAAGAGACATATGGAGCATCAAACCTGCTTCGTATGATATCTCGTTTGTTGTGCGTGGGCTGCTTTGGTGGATAAAACTTGCACAAAATATTTAGTTAAAGAATATTATTTCTTAAATATATGTGTAATATAAAACATACAAATTTACGTACGTGTCACCCTCAGGCTGAATCAACATGTTCCCATCTACAGTTGGTGCTGCGGCAGCCTACGTGGAAGTTTCAGCTACAAGTCAGGGTAGAAGGTCCAATTGCATAGTGTTGATGGGGTTGTGGGTAGTAAAATGACAGAACATATGGTAGATAGGAATAAGTAGCAGAGAATCCTTGAGAAGATGGTGGGGATAGTATGGGTATGGATCAACAGTAATCTCATCTGGTGTGAAGTAGGCCTGATTTTTGTGTTTGAAACATCGATAATGAAACCTACTCTCTGATATAAATGAAATTAGCCGACAACCTGCTTGAATGAAATAGTTCACTCAGTTCAGAAATTCATGTGTTAATGTATGCGTCCAAGTAACAGATGAATATATATCCAACTTCTATACGTTTGAATATCTAAACATACTTGGACTATAAATTCCTACGGCCAAATAATTCGATTTGTTTCAAGTTAAAAAAAAATGTGCAATAGTGATAATTTTAGGAGTTTGCATGAATAGTTGTGCGATTCCATCAGTCACTTATTGTATATTGGGCAATAGAAGAGTGTGTGTGAATTAGTGCAACACACTAATACATCTAGTTTCCCAACCGTAAAGCCACTCATCCGCCTAAGCATCCTCATCTCTGCAACACTTAGCTTAATATTATGCTTCTCTTTTAATGACCAACATTTATGCACCATAAAGCATTGCAAATCTTACTACCATCTTATAGAATTTTCCCTAAAGTTTGAGAGGGACTTTTCTATCACACAACAAGCCTGATGCATTCCTCCACTTCAACCATCCAACATGAATTATGCTAATAATATCTACATCCATTACTCCATCACCATGAACAGTAGACTCTAAGAGTAAAGCCATTCATCCACCTAAGCATCCTCATCTTTGCAACACTTAACAATGGCCAACATTCTGCACCATAAAACATTGTAGCTCTCACTACCATCTTATAGAAATTTCTCTTAAGTTTGAGAGGGGCTTTTCTATCACACAACAAGCTCGATGCTTCCCTCCACTTCAATCATCCACATTGAATTCTACTAATAATATCTCCATCCATTATACCATTACCATGAATAGTAAACTCTAAGAGTAAAGCCACTCATCCACCTTAGTATCCTCATCTCTGCAACAACAACATCAACATCAAGTCTTTATCCCACTACGTGGGGTCGGCTACATGAATCCGTTTTACATGACCAAGCCATCTAAGGCTACTCTCTCTAATCCTCATCTTTGCAACACTTAATATTATGCTTCTCTTTAATGGCCAACATTCTAAACCATAAAGCATTGCAGGTCTCACCACCATTTTTTAAGAAATTTTCCTTAATTTTGAGGGGAATTTATCTATCACACAATAAGCCCGATGCATTCTTCCATTTCAACCATCCAACTTGAATTCTACTAATAATATCTCCATTTATTACACCATCACAAAGAATAATATACTCGAAAAATTTAAGCAAGAAAATGGATACATTCTCAACGAGCAAGCTCTGATTGGCTGAGAGGAGGAATGTCGTGAGATGAGCCGAGCAAGCTGGTCGTCGAAGGAGGAACTTCGTGGAAGGAACGTCAAAGGATGTGTCGAACGACGAAGAAGAATGAACTTCGGATGTGACACGAAGGAACATTGTCGATGGAGGCGAGCAACAGGCAGTGAGAAGAGACATGACGACTGCGAAGGCAACGAATGTCGAGGAAGTGTGACTTCGGATGATCGTCGAACGAGCTTGCGGGCGCTGTCAAAATAGGTCGAGCAAATGAAAGAAATGGCTAGGTAGCCGGTTTAGATATGGTTTTTTGCTCCGGATTTGCGGCGGGTTTATGACGGATTTTTCCGCCGCACATTTACGGCGGATTGTCTGCTGCAAATTCATCACAAAATTACAACGAACTATTCCGTCGCAAAACCATCACAATTTAAAAAAAAAAAAATTCTGTCGCAACATCCGCTGCAAATTGAAGAATTTTTTGTACTGTATCTTTACATTGAAGTATATTCATAGAAAGATTCCCTTAAAATTCATGTAATGCAAAATATATCATTATGTTTATCCACTATTATCGGCACAGTTTTAGTTATTTGATTTATGATTTTGTTTGTTTGTTGATAATTTCAACATGTTTGGTCATTGTGTTTACCAGCTTATGAAATTCTACATAATGTAATATGAAATTATTGAGGCTAGCCTTTTCCACCTTTGTCAAGCAGGGGACCTCCTGGAGATCTTTATATATGCCTTGATGTTGTGGAGATACCAGGTATACAACGAGATGGCATCAACTTATGTTCGACTGTATCCATAAATTACATTGATGCGATTTTGGGGGCTGTCGTTAAGGTGAAATCTTAACCTTCCTTTGCCTCAAATATTTAAATTCATGGTCAAATATTGTATTTAATGGTGATTGAAATGAATTTGAACCATAATACTCGAGTCTTTGTTTTGGTGGGTTCCCTTTAAGGAAAATGCTTATCACTGTATTAGTTATTGTTAGGGATAGCTTATTTCACTGCAAGTGTTTGGATCATACTTCTGGAAGTGAGTTGCATTTAAGTGTGTTGTGAATTGTGATATCTATTATTTTTTTAAACAGAAATTCATTTCTCATTAAATCAACTCCTGTGTTTGTTTGAGTTAACTTGAGTTTTATTAGTTTTTCACCCATCATTATATTAAACTTTCATTGATTTATTATCATTATAGGTAAAAATAATATTTTATTTTATTATTATTTAAAGTAAATTGGAAGGTGACTTCCTAGCCTTAAAATTTGAAACTCCTCACCTTTTTTCAATATGAGTTTAAAAAACGCAATTTCATCTAATTTGAATTTAACAAAGGCTTGAACTCAGTTCTGGAAGTGAGATCCAATTTTATTTGGACACTAAGTGATACATTTTGTTCTCGTGAAACAAGCCCTAAATGATACATTTTGTTCTCGTAGAACATAAAATTCTCTTTTAACAAACAGCCAGTATTTGCATGACTATTAAATATTTGTGCTTCTGGAATAGAGATCAATTGTATGCAACCACTTTGAAAGGTTTTGCTATATATATCTAATGAGACTTGCTTCAAAATACTACATGCTTAAGTGCCCAAATTTCTTTGGGCACTGCTTGATATATTTTTAATTTGCTTTAGCATTTTTCTTGTTTTTAAGTGCTTTATTATATTTTTCTTTCTTTTCGTATACAATAGCGTGGGCGAAAAATGCCAGTAATTGCATACATTTAGTTTAGTGCACGTTAAATTCCCCTTTTATTATATTATTGTATTTTCGGGTTTTCAATTTCAAATGTTTGTCTTATGACATTATTCAATAGCTATGAACTTGAACTGATCTCTTTGTTGCAAAAGCTTAATTTCATCAGGTGAAGACAGTTGATGGACCCACTGAACTCCAAATACCTCCTGGCACCCAACCTGGTGATGTTATAGTTCTAGCAAGACGAGGTGTCCCCAAGTTAAACAAGCCATCCACACGTGGTGATCACTTGTTCACTGTGAAAGTTACAATTCCTAGTCGTATCAGGTGCTTTATTTTTTGTCACTTGAGATAATGCTTCTAGTTAGCCGTAGAATGATGTCATTTGTTATGCTTTCTATCTTTATAATCATTTTTGGACCCATCTTCTTTTATTTTTAATGTTTTTTTAGGCAAATTTATTGATTTCATCTGTGATTTTTATCCTTAAAACTATTTTAACTTAACCAAAATTCAAATTGTTTCTAAACTTTACATATCGACCTGAGCTGGTTTTTTACTGTAAGAAGATTAAATTAATTGGTTCCCCATCTCTTATGATTGCCGTTGTTCTATGATTTCAATCTGCAATTTCATCATTTTTTCTGCCTAAAACCTTCGTTATAAATCTGAAACATTTTTATAGTAAAAAAACTTAGTTATTGGTAAAAGTACTGCTGTTGCCATTTAGATAGGAAACTAAATAGAGTTCTCCTAACCCATGCTGCAGTTCAGTCAAACTTTGACGTTAGATTTTTGCTACTTTTTCTAATTTTTTACATTGTCACCTAGCATTTCCAATTAGTTCCATCTTTGCAGATGCAGCTTATTTCTTATAGTAAATATAAAAGATTGTCATGAACTGCAGCTTGCTATTGCATGCATACTAGTTGGATTTGAATTAACATTGGCAATGAAATCACAATCTTTGCATACTCAGCTGACATGTTAATTATTATGTATTTTTATTGCTTCTTCGCTAATATTAAACTACATTCCAAAGTTAACCTACATCAAAGGCCTTGACCAAATTTTTATTGCTTCTCATAGAGTCACTTGAATGCAACTTATGATTCTACATCCCTACTGTTAAATGCATGAAGTTACCAAGAGAATTTGGGTTCCACAGGATAGTCGCATAGCAGCAATTTATTTTTCCTGTATGAAATGTAATCAGTGTAGATTTCAACAGCTTACGTTTTAGGTGTCATTTACAGCTCCCATCTGAAATTATCTTCATTTGTCTTTCAATTGATTTGATTATTGTATATTTACCATCGAACTGCAGTTTTTAACCTTTTTATCATGTTTTATGTGCTTTTTCTGTTTATTTTCTTTTATGAGTCCTCACTCTGCGTTCTCTTGCAGTGGAAGAGAGCGTGAGTTGCTTGAAGAATTATCATCCTTGCATGATAATTCTGTTGGCCGTCCAAAAGGCAGATCCCTAAGTAAGAAGTTCTTTTTATGCCAACTTAACTATGATTAGTAGAAGGCTTGTGTTATGTGTTATTGTGAAATTTTTTAAAAATCATAACACTGGTTTTATACATGCCACTAAAATCTTCCTTATTTGCAAAACTAACATTTATCATGCACTAACACTTCATAATAATGAAGTATGTAGTGTTAGACATATGAAGAATATGTGCATTTGCCCTAAACATGCTCGACACGTGTTGAACACGTTATCTACGTGTTCAGTTAAAAGAAAAAAAATGTTGAAATCCTCTTTTTTTGACAAATATGCATCTCCGACATATCTATCTTGAATAATAAATTTTAAATTTAGAAATATATTTCATAAACAATGAAAGTTAAATATTCTTTTTTTTTTAATTATTACTTAAATAATTTAATATCTACGTAATGCTACTCTTATTTTCTTTATTCTGTTGAATTTTCCTATAATTATTTTAATAATATTTATGTTTATTTAAAAAATAATAATTTTCTCAACATCGGCCTTTCGACGACCCGGTTAGGAGAATAGATGTATTAGATTTAGCCTATGTTAAGAAAGGTAGAGATAGACCTAAAAAAACTTGGTTAGAAAATATTAAAAATGACCACTTTTTTTAGATTTAAATGAGAATTTGATTCTTAACAGGACATAATGGAGAGAAAATATTCATGTAGCCAACCCACATAGGTGGGATAAAGGCTTGATATTGTTGTTCTTATATATATATATATACACACACAAACACACAGGGATTTACATACATAGCACTCAAAACATGAAAATAAAATATAAAATATTAATCCCTAACTCCTGTCATCATGTTGCAAGTTTTGTGGCTCATGTCCTCAGAAGCATTGATTCCCTAGGATGCAAGTTCATCTTGTCTACTCCTCTCGATGCCATAGCTTGTGAGCTCTACACCCCTTTGACCCATTGATGTCCTAGCATGCGAGCTCTTGTGCGATTTCCTCGTCTGTACCTGTTGATGCCTTAAATTGCAAGCTCTCGATAGCGGCAATGCTCAATAGCTGCAATGCTCTTATTGAAATTCCTTAAGCCCTTGAAAACAAAGAAGTCAGGGAAATCACACAGGAGCTCTCAAGTGAAAGCATTTGATCGGTCCAAAGGAAGGCATTGATTGTTCTAGGCGGCGACATGCCTATTGACATGTTGGGCAAGATTTGGAAAGTGTCTGATGAGATTAGCTAACTCTGTTAACATAGTACTAGATGGCTTAAATAGTGAGGTTTTGATGTTAAATATGTAAATATTAATATTTTGAGTGATATTTATGTAAACCCCCTAAAGTTATAATGCATGCCCTAAGAACCACATTCATTGCTAAATGTCCTCCTTGTCTGAATCAGCATGATTCCAACATGCCCGGACATATTCAAAATTGCGTCAAGTTCATTTAGAAGTAAAATTTGCTTTAGACACATGGTTGACATACCTCAATATGCCTAAGACATGGACAAACATATGAGTGGCATAAAATTAAATTTAATTAAGAAATTTTATTTTATGTTCTAGTTTGTCTAGCTTTTCTTCTATACAAGAAAGGGTGGGAGACACTTAGAGACGAGATGAGCGAGTCTAATGCCTCTAACCACAATGCCATCCCACTTTGATGCAACTTGACTAGCGAAGACTTCGACTTTGACACACAGAAAGGCCTGGCTTTGACTATGATAGTCAATCGAGGTGCTTGACACTAACGCTTGACTTCAACTAGGACTTTGGCTTCGAATTCTACTTCGACTTCCACCTCTAAGATTGCAGTGAGTGATGATTTGGCTTCAACTTTGACAACAACTTCTTGCTACTACCAAATACCAGGAGTTATTTTTGGTGCTAGTTTAATTTTTTTCTTATTATTATAAGATTTTTTTTAATTATTTTTTTAATAGATGTGTCTAGTGTCTGTCGTATCGTGTTTGTGCCCCCTTGTCTGTATCGTTGCATCATAGACTAAAACCCACGTATTATAAGACTTTTTTCCCATGATACAACAAATTCATCAGGTATTAAACCAATTATTCATAAAGAAAGTTGATAGCTTTCCTTTGTTCAAGGTTTAAGTGTTATTAACTTATTATTGTACATAAATGTATTTGGGTTGTATTTTTGTCATATGATTTGTGTGTTAAACATGTAGTATCTCCTTTTTTTTCTTTGAATAACTATAAAATATTTGATAGCTTTGTGGATTTAAAATTATTTTTCATGAGCATGAAGACTGTTTTTTATGATCTTGCAGGTAGAAAAGGTGAGAGTAAAAGAAGCAAGGAGATCAATAATTCAGAGCCATCGATTGAACAGGCTGACATTTGGAAGAAGCTTAAAGATTTTGCCGGGTAATTTCCAATCATATAACCTCTTAGACTGTCATATCTGGAAGAACTTTAGATTTATTGAATGATGTCCAATCAGTTTGATTTGAAGACGCAACTCAGGATTTTATTTTATCCAATTTATAAGGGCAAAGAAGATTTCCTTTTCAGGTTAAGCAATTATATATTTCACCCAATAAATCCTTACTATACTTCCCAATATTTTTTATATTGTGACTACCTGTTCACGTCATATATTGAGTCCATATTTTCAGTGATATCATACTTTCATAAAGAAAACAACTTCTGCAAGTGTGGTTGAAATGAAATCTTTTCATTGCTAGTAATATGTTCATGTTGTAATTTCTTTCGCAACTAGTGGAGTTCTTCCTCAATCAACTGCAGTATTTTTTTTTTTGACGGGAACCACTCCGCAAAGCGGCGAGTAAATTCCGGTAGACATAGCAGACAACCCACACCAATTTATTCAATTCATCCGGGCCAACACTTAAGGCTGTCACGGCCGCCCATGAGATTCGAGCCCAGGACCTGGGCTTTGCCCAACCGAGCTCCCCCCACATGAGCTAAGCCACGGCGGGTATCAACTGCAGTATTTGATTGCCTTTATCCCTGAGCTGTGGGAATCATAAATATCGTCACAAAAAAAGATCAATCAAATTGATTTTGTTCTATAGCCTACCACGTAGTTGCATCTTTTTTTAACATTTCTTGAGCACCAGTGATTCTAAACTACGCATAAATGGTTTATTTGAAACTTACAGGTCAGTTACCAATGGAGTACTTAAATGGCTGAAAGGCAACTTGTAAGACTGGCAGGGGTGCCTTCAACAGCATACACATATGGTAACTCACATTCCACATTTATTCCCTTGCAATATACTTTGCTTGATAGGCCTGAAAATTTTCTCTTTGATTTGCGATTTCATGGAAAGAGGATTGTGATTCCCAAACCAAGGTATCTGAGGCTTTATTCTCGCCATTCTTTTTTCTTTCTTCTGCTTTTTTTTTTCTTTTGTTTTCTTTTGTAAAACCAGCTCACTTAAGTGAATATGAACACTTGTTTTAGTGAATGTACAGTAAGTTATCAACTTTGACTTCCTATTAAAAACCACCAGATACGCCACACTCCTTTCATTTTCAAAGTGGAGGAGAATTTGATTCTTGTTTTAAAGCATGTAAGCCATTATAAGAGGTTCAGACCTTATTGAAGGAAAGCTTCTCCTGTAATTTTTTTGTTACTATATTGAAAGGGAATTGCTGCAAGCTATTGTTATTCAAACTTCTATTCTAACAATGCAATGATTTGTTGAATTATTTTTGCAATTAATTTAATTCAAATTGGATCCTTAAATTAAACTCTTAGTGTACCCCTTACGAGCTATTTTGACCGTTGGACTTAGGGTTTCAGAAATCCTAAGGGCATCTCCTATCGAAATCTCAATTTTCACTCCAAAATACAGTGAAACTTAAAAATGTAGTGATTCATCTCCAATCTAAATCCATTTCGAGCGCTTCTGTGAAAGTAACCGTCTTTCTCCTCTTTGGCGCGTTTCTTCGGCAGATGCGGTTGAGACAAAAAAATGGTGTTGGTGGACAGTGCAGCACCAATATTGGCGTCGCACTGTTCACCAACAAGCAAATGGCGGAAGATTTGACGTTCGACTAGAGCGACCGAACGATGCCATACACATATTTGACGTTCGGTTGGAGATGCTCTAAGGTTTAAATTATACCTTCAGTTTGTATATGATTTATTTCACATCATTCCAGGTGGTACAAAATGCAGCCACTTGCTAGCTTAACTGGCGAAGTCCAATGAAACACGGTACTAGCAAACCATAAGCATCTTGATTTGTTTTAATATTCCTACTTAAAATTATAAACATTTCGCTCAGCTAATGGATAAATATTAAAGTATTAGTGGATTTAGTTGTCCTAATAAATTACTAATATTTTTTTTCTTCTTATGAACGCGTTTATAATGACGTTTCCAACCGTTGCAGGCCATCATCCACAATTAAAACCTGAGAGACCTTGATTTGTTCTGGATTAATGGTAGACCATTTGCCTTTTGATTTTCCTTTTTTAATATTTAAGCCCAAATAAATAATATTCAAGCTCTTGATTGCATAAATATCAAATTTTTAGTGCTTTCTTGAGTTTGTGCATTCCATCCCAAGAAATGTCCTTTTTAGGATAAGCAGGTAACAATCCTTTCCATTAATGCCCAAAGTGAGGAGAGATTATTACGTGCGGAGTCCGGACACAGATCGTTCGATTTTCTGGCTGTGAATAGTAAAAGTGCATGGGTGAATAATAAGAGCATAGTGATGAACATTAACTACATTTTTACTGTTCAGAATTACAAAACTGAACGGTTTTTTGTGTCCGGACTTCTTACGTAATAATCTCTTCAAAGCGAGAGGATTTATTAGGTGCTGATAGGGCATCTTTTTCTACCTGTGGAAATGTTAGGTGGATAGAAGGCTGGACATTAGCAAGCCCGGCCAGAATAAATGACTAGATTTTTTGTTTAAGGCAAAATTTTCAGCTGAGTTGAAATGTCGTCCCTAATTTTTGTGGAGCTCCATTTGACAAATTAGCTTGTGTGAATAGAAGATGTTGATTATCGGATTGGTGGTCATTCTCATTTGTCAAATTTAAATGTTTTTTAAGTTTTTGCATTATCCACAAAATTAATGATTTTTTTTTTTCTGTTCTAGCATAAGATTTTTGTTGTTATAGCATAGTCAATTCCAGATCTCAAATTCTGGATTTTTTTTTTCATAAATTTGATACCAAATTTTAGATAAGAAAAGTGAAGGGTTGCATTAGTTAGTTTACAACTAGCATAAAAATCATTGAATAATCATGACAGGAATGAGAGTTTGAATCTTAACAGGATACGATGGATAAAAAAGATTCATGTAGTTGGATAAAAGATTGATGTTGTTGTTGTTGTTGTTCTAGCACGATATTTTCCTCCCTGCAAGCTTTCGTTATTTGAAGGATAATTCCACATCATTATCGATGTAACTCTACTCATCTGAGATTTTTGTTGACATTCTCATTCGCTTTTGAACATCAAAATGATTACTAGACATTGACAAACATTTGCCATATATTTTAAACTCCCTTTCATAGGTTTTTTGTAGAGTTTTTTTTTTTTTTTATGAAATATTGTGTATTAGTAGTAACACATGAAAAAAATACCATTTCTTATAAATATATAGTCATGTATATAAAGAATGTATGAATATGTGTTGTTGAAATGTAGTGTTGACATAGGTTTATTTTAAGTTTTAAACTCCATAAATAGTTGACAATCATTCATTATTCTGGAATGCTTCCATGTGTATATATAAAATAACGCCATTGGAATGAAAATATTAAGGTTTTGTTTGGGACGACATTTTTATTGCTTCTTAAAGTAACTTTTTAATAAAAAATTAAAAATTTGTACTGAAAAGTTACTTTAAGAAGTAATAAGAAAGCCGTCCCAAATGAGGTTTGAAAAACAAAGCTGGAAAAAAATTATCCCAAATAAAATATTAAATTTATCCTAGTTAATTTTAACACAAATTACACACATGTATATGTTAATCCTTGAATGAAGACAGCCATAAGCTTGGAAAATAGGTGGAATAGATCCATCATTTGATACTTTTTTTTTAAAGTTGTTTTCATTTGAAATACCATACACTAAGATATCAATCTATGTTGAAAAATGAACAAAATGACAATTTTGTAAGTTTAGTTTTTAATAGTTTCATGATCATTACAAAATAGACCTCTTTTGTGAATTTATTACTTCTCTTGAAGAAGAAAAGTGATAGCAATCATGTGCAAAACAACACTATGATAAATACTAAATTACATGAGCATCAAACCAACCAATTTATGTAATTTTTAAAATAATAATCAAATCATTTGAGATAATTTTTTTTATTACATCAAAAATTTTGAGTCAATTGATTTTTTTTTTGGGGGTGCAATACTATAACCAAGAATAAGTAATCCAATGTGAAGAGAATAGTTGGTCCCATAAATCACCCTCTCTATGCCATTTGGCCCTCAATTATCAGGTTAGTTAACACATCAACATCACCCTCACCTCCCTTCTTTAAGTGAGCAAGTTTTCACTTCCCACAACCAAAATAGAAAGACATTAGTATTAGACATAAATTTACCTAATTCATCACTACACTTTTTAGGAAAAATCAAAGCTATATATACAAAAGAAGGCAAAAATTATATATATAAATGTAGGTCATATAAGGCAATCAAAAGAAGAAGAATAACAACAAAAAACTTGCCCTGTTCTAAGTTAGAAGATCTTCCCTTCCTTCATAATCATCATCTTCTTAAACTCTTCAAAGTTGATCATCCCATCTCCATTCGTATCCACTTTCTTTATCATTTCCCTGCAAGCCTCAACCCTCTCCCCCTCTTTCAAACCCAAGGACTTGAGCACCAAGCTCAACTCCTCCATTGTTATCATGCCATCACCATTGCCGTCGAACACCGCAAACGCCTCCCGCAACTCACCATCCTCTTCGCCGTCCCCACCGCCTCTACTCGTTAGCCCCCACGACAAACTAAGCTCCTTGAACTCATTGAAGTCAATGAGACCATCATTGTTGGTATCCGCCTTCTCCATCATGCTTCTCACCTCATCTCCAGTGGCCGTGAGGCCGAGCCGCTTTAGGGACTCTACTAGCTCTACTTTAGAGATGAAGCCATCACCGTCAGAATCAAAGGTCGCAAAGACAGTTTCAAGATCACATTCTTCTCTCTTTTCGGTGGTATGCGTCGTAGATGAAGAGTTAGGGGGTTTGGGATGAGTAGAGAAGAGGAAGGAGTGGAGCCATGGGAGGAGCTTGGAGAGAGGGAAGAAGAGGATGCAGAGGGAGAGGAGGAAGAGGAGGAGGGCTGCAATGGCTTCCATGTAGAAGTTTAGATGGAAGAGGAATGAGAGGAGGTGGAGGGAATTAATGAGGAGAATGGCGTTGGTTTAAAGCCAAAAGGAGGAAGAGGATGAAGCGTGTTTGAAGAGACGTGGTGGGAAAGTGGGCCCGGGAAGACGAAGCCGCGTGAAAACTATAATAACGGTCTATTTTACATTTCTATTGATGCTTGCGTGGGCCCACCGCTCATGCTTATATTTTGAGTTTCAGTGGGGTTGGCCTAATATATATATATATATATATAATTTTAATTCGAATCATATGATTTTTAATTCAATTTTGAATTAAATATTTAAAAAATTTAAGTACTATTATTTTATAAATGTCTAAATAATATTGGTGTACAGTTGAAGCTAGGAAATGGCTTTGAGGTCATTTAATTTAGCGTTTTTTAATTAAAAAAATTAACATTTTTTTTCTTTAAAAAAATGGTGTACTAATATTCATGAAACAAAAACCTTTTTTGCATTTACAATGTCACATCAATAAATATATGAAATATATGTTGAATTTTATATTTATAAAGATAAATTTTGGAGTATAATGATAGGTGATGATTAAATGACAAAAAAAATATTAATAATAATATATTAATTCTTGACTTTATCGAGATAATTTTTTTTAAATTTATTCAATAAAAAAATTCTTAATAATAGCGGTGATAAAAAAAAAACACTATAATAATGAACTTTAAAAGATTTTTTTGTTATAAATATTATGAGTGCAATACAAATTCTAAGCGTTATAAAATTTTAAACGTTTTGCAAATTAAATTTTCTCAACATAGGGCGAATGATTTCAATTCCCTATAAGAGTAGAACCTTATTCATTCATATATATATAATTTATTTGTACTATGAATTTAATTAAATATAAGTTTGATATATAGCTTGTTATCAAATTATAAATACTTCTAAATACTTGTATTATTTTTAATTTTATTCTGAAAATATCAGAAGACATTATAATATTATTTTAAAATTATTAAATTTATACCTCATTCCAAATTTTTTGAGAGAGCGTTCCATCTAAAATTTGTTAAAATAATTCTGTATTAAATAAATATCCAATAAACACAGTTATTTATCAATGCAATTTTATCCTTCTTTATTTTCGAAAGGTATATATGTCACTCTTAATTAAATGATTTGCAATTATATTGATTTTTAAAGATAAAATATAATATATAACATTTACATTAAAATTAATTTTACATTTTTTTAATAAATAATAATAATAATATATATATAAGAGAGAGAAAGAGAGAGAGAGAGAGAATTTGAGTTGATTCAACAAATATTACAAGAAAGCCACGCTAGAATCCAAATTAGCTTGAATTTTTTTCCTACTACCAAGCATACTGATACAGAACATTTTTTAGGAGAGGTCCTCATTTGATGTTGAGTAGCTCTCCTTTATTAAAATTAGGACAGCAACCAGCACTGATAATGAAACCATCAGCAGAGCTTGCGCAATATTAGGTCTAGCTATGTCAGGGAAAAGAATGCTACCATATTTTACCACAGCACCACCACCAACAGAGCCAGCAACCAGCTTCCACAAGTAATCAACATCATCCTACACCATTTTTTAGGTCAAAAGATCACAGGAAGAAGAAAAAAGATTTCTAGATCACCTATTCTTTCTATCGAGATAAGTCGAGCATCCACCATTAGTTCCACCACTGTTCACAAAGCAGCTTTTTAGTACAAAAATTTTGATTTTTTAACTAAAAAATTGCTTTAAAAAGCAGTAAGAAAGCCGTCCCAAAGGAAGCCTTAATCATCGAGATATAATCCATTTTGGCCAATGGTCTCATGATTGTCTATTTGGATCTTGATGTAACTTCCCATGAGATCACCCATCCCAGCAGCGCTCTTGTATGATCATGCTTAACTTTGGAGTTTCTAAAAAAAATTCAACTATTACACTAAAAATCGTCCCGATGTTCAAGAGTTTTAGCTTATTTTTTCTTAAGGAAATTAACATGTACAATATATGAGAGAAGGTAATATGAAAGGCTGTGTGTACAATATGTAAGAGAAGGTAATAGTCTGGTAGGAATCACTACGTAAAAGGCTGTTTGTACGTGATAAAAATCAATTTATCTTAATTGAAATATAGCTCGCAACAACTACTGCTAGTCGTGCTTCAGAGCAGCACTGCTGCTTTGTGCCTGCTAGCATTGTTGCTCTGGACTGAAAGGTCGAGGGGTCCTGCTTAACAGTATTAGGAAAGAAAATATAAATTTCTTCAAGCAGAAAGGTAGATAAGATGGTTGGTTGATCCATTTTGAGTAGATTATGAAAAATCTTTTAACATGCAATCGCTAAGATCTGTGTACATTTGTTTCTGCAGAATTTATATCAAACACATTTCAAACAGCTTCTCAGCTTTTTTTTCAACTCCGATGTTTTTCCTCATCAACAAGCAATTATAGCAGCTGGATTCATCTTATTATTACCGTTTTATGAGCCAAGTAAGAAAACAAATTCCACCTACTGATTAATCTGATAAACTCCCAAAATCAACATTCTTTCCACATAAACCTCAGGTCCTCAACAAATCCCCCTTAGATCCAAAATCAACTTTTGCAACAATGCAGATAGGAATTGTTCCTCACCAGTCTTTCAGTCTTTTCGTCAAACAGTTAGCAAGCAGTCTTGTCTTGGTCTGTCTATCATTCTTAACGAACTTGTAAAGTTTTGTACGTTGGATCAACTTGCACTAACTATGAAAAATGTTACATATCTGCGCCTTAATTTCTATGTAAAGAGATCACATCTTAAACCCTAAACACTATGCAAATCTTACCGTTGGCCGACAAATTAGCGCGCTTGAGAATTTCTTCGCAAATTAACTTTCAAGTTGATATATTTTCAGCAATTAGAAATAAGAATCATACTCAAGTAATAAGAACGAATGATCTGCTCAAAAACTTATCCTTTTACCTTTTTCTCTAACAATTTTAATATCCTATCTCCAAACTTTTCATCAATAATCCACCTCTCTATCAGGCCACCAAAACCAATCCTCCTTGCTCAAACTAAGAACCCTTCTTAGCTTCTTCCTTTATTAGCTTAAGCCTCGCTTGATCCCAATTGCTTCTGGAATTCTAAACTTCTCCTCCATTAGGTTCAAGGGAACTCTTTTCCTACAATTAAAGAGGAACAAATTCCTCATAGTATTGCTGTTCATCTACAAACACACCTACTGCTACCACATTCCCATGCCATTCAAAAAGGAACATTGCATGGAACTTTGTTACTACTAACTTATTGTTATCAGGCTCTTGCAAGTTTCAACTTTGAGCGACAGGAAAATATTTTAATAGGTGAAGCGGGAGAATTTAAATAAAGCAAGAGAATAAAACGAGGAGTTAATATAAGTTACCGGGGGAAGAAAAACTTCATCCAATAGCTCGGCACCTTCGGCTTCCTCTGGTTGCTGATCGGAGTTCGAAGAAAAAAGGGCGAAATTCGGCATTCTCTTCCCAGCGCCGCCCCAAGAAAGGCGACTTGCGGCGGCGGTGCAGCTTCGCCTGGTAATCACAGAGAGTGGTCCTTCCTTCCCTTTCCGGGGAGGTGGAGAGAGTGCACAGCACAGGGAGGTGGAACGGCCAACGATCGCACTGATCGCCGTCGCCATTTCCTTTGTTTTTTTAGCCCTCTTCTTGGCAAAGAACCCTAATGCTGCTACTGCCAGTTATAATAATAATTATTATAAAATGGATTTACATAACAATTTTAATTTTTTTATATATAATTTGAATTTATATTTATTTATTAAATATTTATTAACAGCTTTTTAATTTAATAATATTAAGCATTAATGCCGATTTAACTTAATAAATTTTTAGTTCTATCTTTTAATTCCTTGATTGAATATTGATAATTTTAATTAATATATTTTGATTAATCATTAATTAAAAATTTATAAAATTTAAATATTATATAAATAAATATAAAAATTGAAATGTCAGATATAAAAATATAAAACTTATGTGGCAGGCATGCAAGACCCCAAAGAGAAATTATTTTGTGCAGAGACTAGACTCAGAACGTTGTCTGGAAACCAATCAAAATATATCACATCAACAGTACTGAGCCGCAGTACCAAGCAATACCGAGCCGTGGTACCGAGTGAAGAGGTGATGTTGCCCATTCTGGTTGGTCTTCAAACGGCGTTCGACGTCCGCACTATACCAAATGAAACCTTAATGCACAAAAAAAAGCATATCATTAACATCAGATACACGATTGCAATATTCCTAAGCATGATACTATTGTACAGATAACATACGCAAAACTCGAATCCACTTTTGTAAATACGGAAAGCACACCAGCAGCTACCTGATACAGGCAAGTCAGCTTCGGGCTACTTTATTCATCAAAAGGTATCAAGCTCTATGCATCCTTTCAAACATTCATAAACAAGTTTTCAGACTTACAAGAAGAACATAGCTTCATTTATTATAAAAAAAAAAAGAAGCTTCATTTATTATCAATGGTGCTAAGCAAAAGATCAGAGCTTTGAGGGAGACGAATACCATCCCCATTGATCCTCTGAGACATACTGAGTCACCTGCTTCACGCTCAAATAATTATCAAATCCCCTGTGAAAGAAAGCACAAGGAATTCATGTTGGAGAACTATCAATGGATCTGTGATTTTCATCAATTGATTTATGTACTCACCATTGACCAAGTTCGCGACCAAAGCCACTGCGTTTTGTTCCTCCCCATGGAGCTTGGCAGAAGGTGGGCTGTGAACAGTTTATCCAGATGATCCCAGCTTGAATCGCCTGTAGACCAGTCAAGACAGATTTTAGGGCTTAGGTTAAGGGGTTGTTTGGCTACAACTAGGATTTAACTGTAGTAAGACTTACTAAGGCTTCATTTAGGGGAGCTTTCAAATTGCTGCTTAAAGCAATTTTTTAAATTTTTGTACTCGAAAACCGCTTCAAGCAGCAGTAAGAAAGACGTCTCAAAGGAAGCTCAAATCCTACAAGTCCACATTTTGGCTTTGTTTGAGACGGCTTTTTTATTGCTTATTAAAATAATTTTTTAGTTTAAAAATTAAAATTTTTATACTAGAAAGCTGCTTTAAGAAACAATAATAAAGCCGTCCCAAACGAAGGCTTAGTAAAATTTGGTAGGATTAAAATCTGAAATTTTTTTGGCATGATGATTTTAAATCTTAGGACGTTGCTAACTAAAAGAAAAAAACAGGGAAAAGATTATATTTTTTCTTTTTTTGAGCAAACAACCCTTGTTTCTGGCTTGCCTTTCCTACCAATGGGAAAATAGCTACCTAGTTTTTGTTGAAAACAAAAACTTAATTTTTTCTGAATTATTTTCCTGCCACAAAAGTAGAAAGCAAAGTAAAAAAAAATAAATGAGGGATTCCTTGTTCTGGAATTAGTTAGGACGTTGCTATCTATTAGTTTTAAAATTGTGCAACTGGGGAGAAATGAAGCTAAAACATAAGAACCCATTTTAGGCTTCGTTTGGGACGACTTTTTTACTGCTTCTTGAAGCACTTTACTAGTATAAAAATTGCTTCTTGAAGCAACTTTTTAGTATAAAAATTAAATTTTTATACGAGAAAGCTGCTTCAAGAAGCAGTAAAAAAGCCTTCCCAAACAAAGCATTAATCTAGCCGCTGAATTAAGTGAACGAATGTAAAACATTAGAGGAATGATTGAACATTAGGTACCTCAGCAATGCGATTACACCGCTCTAGGTCCTTTGATATCACCGCACCAGCTAGCCCATATCTGAAATAATGAAAAGGCGCGTTAAAAAACTCACTAAACAGAGTTCAGAAATTTTGATAATGTCTGAGAAGACAATACAAAAAGCACTTACTGGCTATCATTTGCTAGTTCTATAGCCTCTTCTTCTGTTCTAAATGTTTTGACACACAGTACTGGCCCAAAGACCTCCTCTCTCCAAATTTGCATGGAAGTATTTACGTCACGTATGACTGTTGGTTCGATGAAATACCCTTTCTCTAAGTGCTGCCATTTGAGAACATTAGTTTTGCTGCAGAAATGCCAAAAAAATGTGCCTTTCAATGACTGACAAGAAAACCAACCTTTGGACGGCTACCACCAAAAAGTATAGTTGCACCTTCACTTCTTGCCGTTGAAATAAATTTCTTTATCTTCTCATACTGAAATAAAACCAAAATCATTTCCAACCTGTATATTTTTCAACACTGGTAGATGGAAACCTAGGCTTTGTTTGAGACGGTTTTTTTGAAGCAGCTCTTTAGTATAATTAAAATTTTGCACTACAAAAGTTGCTTCAATAAGCAGTAAAAAAGCCGCCCCAAATGAAGCCCTAGTCTACATCCATCCAAAATATGAACGGTTAAAAGAACGATGCCTTCCAACTCTAGGTCAACATTTCGATGAACTAGAGAGTTATTGGTATCAAAATGAAATTTAAAAATATATCTGTAGAGTGTAAATAGTCATAATTTCACCAATACTAATTGGCTCACATAAAAATCATGACTAATTTTCTTAAAAATAAAATAGAAGGATAACAGTCTACATATGGAAAATGACTGAAAGGTAATTTCTCTTATCTTCACAATTCCATTGGAGTAAATATCATACCTGCCCTTCACTAACAACGGGGCCAAGTCTGCAACCTTCTTCTAGTGGATCTGACACTTTAATGTTTTTTACCCAAGCAACAAGTCTATCTAGAAACTCTCCTGCAATGCTTTCCTGAAACAGAACATAAATAGCAAACATGACCCAGAAATAATACGAAGAGCATTTTAAAATGAGCATGACTTAAATATAGTTTCTGATATATTATTTCCTGAATGCTGAGAAGGGTATAAAATTTGAAGAAATTTGGCAACAAGACTATATTGTACTTGGGATTCATAATAGTAAAGCAATGTTTGCATCCAAATGTTCTAGTTGAAGGATAACTACTTATTATCCAGGAGAGGAAGAGGCTTTAAAAAAGTACATTTTGAAAGTGCTGTTATCTTTCGCATGAGTTAGAGCTCTAGTTATATACATCTTTGAAGTACTTGCACTCAACAGTCTTGGAGTCGAACACCATAATAAAGCATTCCGCTTTTATGAAAAATTGGAATATATCATAGAAACTCTAAAACTTGGCTTGGGCACATTTCAAATACTAAGTCTACATTAATCATGTAATTTTAATTTCCAAAGCCAATATACTTACTATATTCAGTTCTAATGTTCAGCCAATATACTTACTATATTCAGTTCTAATGTTCCTTCTAAGACAGCTTATTTATTGAGCTCATACCCCAACAAGAGATCAAAGTTTTGGTCCAGTTGATGTTAACAATACAGGTTTTGATAAAATTAAATTAGTTTAGCGTTAACCTCCCACATCAGAGCAAATTAAAATAAATATATAACAAAAAAATACATGCTCAAATCCTGCATAAATCCTATCTGTATCCGCCGCCTACAATACCCATGCCCTGCAATTTGGCGTTGAACCGTCTCTTCACGCTTGCCTCAAGCTTACCTGCTTTCGTTGTTAAAATGACGGCAAATGCCTTCGGCTTCTTTACTTCCCCGTTCGAACACACAAATCTCCCATTCGAAACCTCAGTCGCACAGCCCATCAGCTTCAGGCTCTTGATCATATCCCTTCTTCGATCCTTTGCCGACCCAGTTGTGCCGATCCCATATCCATCCCCTTCCTCTCTTTCCCTGACTTCTACCTGTCGACCCAGCTCCCACTTCCAAACCCAACCTTCAGCCTCCGCTTCCGAGCTCAACCAGACAACTTGATCGAGTCCTTTAAGCCTCGATCCAACTCGCAAGACCTGACACGATAGTTTCATCTCTACCTCCGACCCAATCAACCGAAGCTAGTGTCGAACTCCACCATATACTCGACCGACTTCCAACCCCACGTCGACCAAGCAGAATCTCCACTGCAAGGCCCAACCCTTCCTCACATCCTTAATCACATATCAGCACTCATTGTGTCTAGACTCCATATAATCGAAGTCGCGCCTCTACCGATCCATATGCTGTTACAGCTTACCTCACAACATCACAGCCTGATTGTTCCCTCCCTATTTGTCCACAAGCAGCCAAACCAACCGCAAGCTCCGGATCCCACACCCAGCTCAAATCCCAACCTCCGAACCCTACACGTCGGAGCCGCGCCTCATCCGACCTTCTTCCTCTGATCCTCCTACCCTCAACCCACTTCTTCATACCTCCTATACACATGAGCTAAGCTCCAAATCAACTCCATCTCACCACCTCCTCTCTATTCTAGCCAAATCAACTCCACCTCACCTCATGTCCACTAGGATCCTAAGGCTTGGGAGCGTCAAACACACATAAAATGTCTTGAAAATCCAGGGATTTCCTAGGTTTTTGAGAGATTTACCTAGCCGAGTTGTCAAAGTGCCAACCACTATCCACTTGCTTTCTCAAAAGTCGAGAAAGCCGTAGGGATAAAATAGCAAACCATTGTCCAACCTCCTCCGGAAGTTGACTTCAGCATCAAGAAGTCGCCGAAGATGATGGAGGGGGGAGAAGATCGCTTCCCCATATACTACAGACGCTGACTTTGCTGTCTTGAATGCTTATGGAGGTTGTTTTTCTACCTTGAGCTCATCAGAGTGGATATAAAGGGGCGAGGAAGCTTTGCCTACGCAAGTCTTCCGTCTAGCTCTGGCAGACTAACGAAATCAGACCCAATGCGCAGTCCCTATCACGGGAAGAGTCATTCGAACCACCTGGATGTCGCACGTGGACATTCGGTTCAGTTCCAAATCCTGCACGCGTGATGCCCTAGCCGCTCCTCCCTCTCAGCTCGGCTTAGATGCTAAGTTTGACTCCCATGTATGGGTAACTAAGAACTTTGGCTTGATGGAATGACGCAGGGTTGAATCCCTTTGTCTTCCTCTCGAAGGTACACACACAGGAAATGGGAGCTGAATGGAATCATACACGAGTGGATCGACTTGTTGGACTTCGATCCTTTTATTTCGGCTGGATGGAGCGCACATAGGAGATGATCTCCCTCTCGCTGTCTCTGGATTGTAGATGAATGAAAAAGGCATAAGAACGTCCGTATCTCTCTCGATTCGGAGGAAGACACGAAAACAGGTAAGGTCGACTAGTTGAAACTCCCCCTCCCGCTCTTCTCTATACGCGAAATCAAGGGACTACTCGCGGATCTACCGCGTTATCCTTGTTATAGCCGCGCAAATCAGGGAGAAAAGGTGGGTAAACAATGGCTCTTTGAATTTCAGCCGCTCGATCCCAATTCCTGATTTGGGAAATGATTAAGATTGGCTAGAAAGTCAAACTGAACCCATTTGGAATGAAGTTGAACATGGATTGGGTTAATTGGGCTGAAATTGAGCGCAAATCAGATTCGATCCGAATCGATTTGGGTCAATTTAGGTCTAAATGGGTCTGATCGAGCTAATTTTGCAAAATTGGACTCAAATCGACGACAAATTTAGTTCGACGAGGCTTAATTGGGTTCAATCCGGACCAATTTTGGGTCGATTCAATCGATTTGAGTTTAATTTGATTTAATTAAGGTCCGATTTTAGTTAATTTGTGTTCAATGATGCTTAATTGAGTCGATCGAGCGCGATCGAGCCTAGTCAGGCTTGAATCGGGTTGATCGGGGTCAGGTCAATGCAAAAAAAAAAACACGTCAACAGGCCTAATTTTGCAAGCTTTGTTATGTTATTACTAGAAAACATGTACATGTACATATCTATTATCATAGCAAAAAAAAAGTTCATTTGCAAGCTGTAGCCCATATTATTGAAGCCATGAAGGAGGTGCATTTGCAATATCCTGTGTTGGAAAATTTTTGTTATCCTCAAACGAATTGCATACTTTATGATTGAATACGACATAAGAATAATGATATATTACCCCGAAGGATAAAAATATCATTTCTTGATGGACTCAATGATAAAATTTACAATTTTAACAGAAATTCCCTCATTCGATATTTTGGTCTAATGGGGTTTATTTATTTCTGGGGTATAGACATCCCATAGGGGCAAGCCTCTATGGTTAATTACATCCCAAGCTTTGATGCTTGAAAAAACTTTTGATTAAACTAGTGATTTTCTTTCTTTTCTGAAGTCATTTAGATATTGACTAAATTTGATTTTTGAAATCCATTAAAATCTTATTTAAAGGTTTTGGCCTTTAGGAATTTCAAGGAAGAGATGAGATTAGAATTTGAAATGAGAGCCAAAGAGGTGAAGTAGGAGCACTTGATTCTGAGGGAAACTCAGAGGTGCTCAAACTATCTTGTGTTGGGCTTTATATTTTTTAATTCTAATTTTGTTTAAGTTAATCATTTTGATTAAAAAGTTGGGGCTTAAATTCCAACAACATATATTGAAGGAATTGTTCGGAAGGTGAGGGCATATAGGGTGATTTGAAATCAACCAGCACTTCATATCTTAAAACTAAGGTAAGTACTACTGAGAGGTAATGCCTCGAACATAAGTCTAACGGAATGCAAAAGGACTTATAAGCTACACCTCACATGAGGCATAGCCTTCCCGACTTCTGGATTTACCATTCTGCCTGGAAAGAACTACCAGCTAAACCCACATAATCAATTTTAAAATAATGTTGTCCGGTCTAAATGCAAATGTAAAGTGGAATGTTATTTTGTTTAGGAAGGTAGGGCTTATAACTTGGCTTTGAGGCCAAGATGCCTAACTATGTAGGGCATGTAGAATACAGATTCACAAATGTCACAAATGCAGTTTTTTTATTATCTAGTCCTTAAGTGAGGGTTTTTCTACATGAGACACTTTTGGTGGCTATGCATGGTCAATTTAAATTTTTTGAAAAACTTGGCTCCTTGAAAGGGAGCCATGCAATTTTCTTTTATTAAAAGAAAATCATGGAGCCTAAATTAATTTTTAGATTGATTACATTTTAAAGGGTAAAAATTTTGTCCTAAGAACCTACCACATCAAACAGTGCAGGCCACACCCAAATAAACAAGAGAAGAAACCTAGGAAAGATATGTTGTTCTACAGTAAACAAACAACGCATGCTGTATATAAATCAAAATAGAAGTATAAGTAGTGTCACAGTTATTACAAACAGTTTTGGCAGCTGAGTTTCCTGCCATTATACAACCCAGTTAATATATCACATACTCTACTTGTGGGGGATATTCAAGCTTTAACTTTCAAATAGATCTTTGGGCTTCATCTCCAAAGAAGTACATCTTTCCTCGATCCATCATTTCCTTCTAGTCCAAACCCCACAAGTTTTACATCATATATCTAATCAAATACATGATATGAAATGAAAAAGACTCAAGTCTGCAAAACATAGTTAAAAAACAGTTTATATGATAATCACATAACATCCTAAAATTGGCCTAGCACTTAGAGTGTTAAGCATCTGTTTCTACCCTATTGGCCATGCCTCTTGGGGGATTTTAAGCAGCACCTGCAAGCAAACAGTATTAGAATAATCATGGCTTATTTATTTACCCGCTTCTTGGACATGGCCACCTGCACAAAAAAGTATGTATATGTTTCTATACTAACCACTTAAGAGCAAATGCTCACAACGCAGACAATCCAACAGGGCATTCACACCAAATCATCAATCACATGTGCACAGAAAGAAAAATCCTAATCCTAGCATGCCTAAGGGGCTGTGCACCTAGGTGTGTGAGGCTTGTGAGGTATGTCACACTAAGGGTCATTCTCTTAGGATTTGGATCTAAGGAAGAGGTGTCCAACATGTAACTTTTGAGCTAAATGTTGGAAAAATCCTCCCCTAGCTTTTGGAGCTAGAAGAAGAAAGGGGATTTCTTTTAGCTTTGAGGCTAAAGAAGGGGGAAGAAAGAGAGTCCAACATATAGCTTTTGGGCTATATGTTGAAGAATTCTTCTTAGCTTTTGAAGCTAAGAAATAGGAATCCAACATTAAACTTTTGGGCTAAATGTTGGAGAACTCTCTCTAGCTTTTGGAGCTAAAGAGAGGGAAAATCTCCTATGACTTGGAAGTTGGAGGAGAGTTGAGGGAATATGCAACTTATGGGTTGCAAATTCATGAATGTCTTTGAACACTTTGATGTTCAAAGAGATGGTTGCACCCTTCCAACTTGAGTTTGGAAGGATGGATGGAGATAAGACTTTGAATCCTATGTTTAGGATGAAACTATTTGTTGCTTTCGGTTCAATAAATAGGTTGATTTAGAACAAGATCGAATCACTCAACATGGGTTGAGTGAAAGAGAGCTTCATACAACTTTTGAGTTATAGGAATGTGAAAATTTCTCTACAATTTTGGGATTTGTAGAGAAGAAAGAGGGGATAAAATGCAACTTGAAAGTTGCAAGGTGGAAAGATTTCTTTGAACATTTTAGTATTCAAAAAGAAAGGGACATTCACCCCTCTAACTTGAGTTTGTGGGGTGAGAAGGATCTCTTCAATTCCTTTTGAGTTGTAGAAGGAAAAAAGAAGGTGCAACTTATGGGTTACAAACTTCTGAATGCCCTTTGAACATTTGGTGTTCCGAGGGATACACTCTCCTAACTTGGGTTTAAGAGAGTAAAATGGAAGAGAATAAGATGCAACTTGGGTTGCAAACTCTTGAAAGTTCTTTGAGCATTTAATCATTCAAAGAAGAAAGTACACTCTTCTAATTCAAGTTAGAAGAATGAGAGCACCTTCCTACAATATTTGAATTATAGAAAGGGAGAAAAGGACGTGCAACTAATGAGTCGCAAACCCATGAATGCTCCTAGAACATTTGATGTTCAAAGAAAAATATTCATTTGCCTAATTTGAAGCTAGGCAAATGAAGAGGAATTTAGAGGTTTCCTACAATTTAGGCTTGTAGGAAAAGAAGTGGTCCAAAGTGCAACCTAGGGATTACAAATTGGAGTTCCTTTGACTGTTGTGTGTCCAAAGAAGAGGTTCATTCCTCCAATTTGAGTTGGAGGAGAAGAGAAGAAGGGATGCAACTTGGAAGTTACAACCCTATGAACATTCTTTGAACATTTGATGTTCAAGAGGGAGATGTACATTCTCAAAATTTGGATTAAGAGAATGAAAATATCTTCCTACAATCTTTGAGTTGTAGAAAGAGGTGAAGGGATACACAACCTATAGGTTGCATATGAGAGGGTAAATCATTGAACCATATGTTCAATGTGTGTAACCATTTACCAAATGTGTGTCAGGCAAATGAGGGAAGAGGTGTGCAACTTGGGGGTTATAAGCTTATGATCATTCCTTGAACATTTTGTGTTCAAAGAGAAGTGTATATTCTCCTAATTTTGAGTCTTAAGAGAATGAGATGGTTTCCTACAACTTTTGGATTGTAAAAAGGGGGTGGGGGGGGGTGGGGGGTATGATGTGCAACTTATAGGTTGCAAGTTAGAGGAATCTCTTTGAGCATTTAGTGTTCAAAGGGAATGACATACATTCACTTAATTTAGGCTAAGTGAATGAGGAGATTTTCTACACTTTTTGTTTGGTAGAATAAGGAGAGAATGTGCAATATAGGGGTTACACATTCATGAAAATCCTTTGAACATTTGATGCTCAAAAGGAGATGTTCACTTGCCTAATATGTACCTAAGAAAATGAAAGGGAAGAGCTCAAGGTTTGATCTCAAGCTCTAGTGCTTTACAACATGATGTATCTAGGATTTTGAGAAAATCCACGATATAAAGCATGAGGAGGATTAAGTATTCTCCTATAGTTTTAAGTTGTAAGAAAAGGGGAATTAGGATTTGAATCCTAAGACTAAGAGATCATTCATTGGTTTTGTGTTCCAACGAATAAATAATTTGATAAACTCCCTACAACTTTGGGTTTGAAGGAGGGATATGTAACTTGAGAGTTATAAAACTTCATGAATGCTCTTTGAATATTTGGTATTCAAAGAGAGATGATCATTCACTTAATTTAGATTAAGTGAATGAAGAAGAAAGACTAGGATTTAGGTCTTAATTCACTTAATTTAGATTAAGTGAATGAAGAAGAAAGACTAGGATTTAGGTCTTAAGTCTAAGCGGGATGTTCAATTGTTAAACTTAGTTTCAAACAAATTGAAAGAAAAAACTTAGAGTTTGTTCCTAAGTTCGATAACCCCATGTAATAGTAAGTAAAAGTTTGGGGAAGCTTCAAATTACTATACATGAAGGGAGAAGTGACATTTGTTTGCTGACTTTGTGTTTCAACAAGTAAAGAAGGGGAAAGAACCTAGGATTTGATCCTAAAGCTAAATGACTCATGCAATGATATGTTTAAAAGCTCGAGGAGCCTTAGAATATCTCGCATGAGAAGAGATTTGTTGGTTTTATGTTCCAACAAAAGGATGGATGGCTTAGAATCTAGTTCCAAGCTATAATGACTCACATGAAGGAAGAGCATTTAGAGCCTTGGAGGGGCTCCAAATACCACACATGAGGGAAGTGTTGGTTGGTTTTATGCTCCAACAAACAAGGTGGGAGAACTTGGAAGTTGATTCCAAGTTTGAAAGAATTTATACAATGACATGTTTGAAGCTTGGAGGTGCTCTAAATGTCATACATAAGAGATGCAATTTGTAGTTTTGGAACTACAAATCGAGAGGCAATCATCAAGTTGTGCACTCAGTGATGCAAGATCATCTACCTGTGTAGCTTGGGCAAATGACATAGGCTAAGATTAGAATCCTAAGCCTAAGGGGGGTATTTATTTGTTGATCTTTGTGTTTCAAACGAATGAAAGAGAGAGCTTAGAATTTGGAATCTTCATATGATGATGTGTTTGAATTTTGAAGAATTCCAAATCTTCATATATAAGAGGAGAGAGACATGTTCATTTGCCGATTTTGTGTTATTAGCAAATGAAAGGGGGATTCAGGATTTGTTCCTAAAGCCTTTATGATTCATGTGATTGAACATTTCGAGCTTGGAGATGCTCCAAAATGTCACACATGGAAGTAATGTTTGTTGGTTAGGCGCTCTAACAAGCAAACAAAGAGGGCTTGAAAGTTTGTCTTCAAGCTCAAGTGATCCATATAATGGGTATTTGGAGCTTAGAGAGGCTCCAAAATGTTCCATATGGAGGTACATATGTTTGTTGATTTTTTGTTTCAACAAATGTTGTAGGAAGACTTATAATTTAATTCCAAGCTAAAAGTTATTATGTCATGATAGCTTCTCAAAGTCATGGAGGGTGCTTCAGATTATCATGCATGAAGGGCGATGGACAAATGTTTGTTGATTTTGTATCAACAAACAAAATGCCACGAATTTTGAATCTTGGTCCTAAGTCAAAATGATTCATGCAATAAAGTGTTTGGAGCCTGGAGGTGCTCCAAACTATCATGCATGGGGAAGGGAAGGCTCTACTAGAGAACTCCATATGCATGGAAACAATCTCTAAATCAATTTTGACATGATTTAAGAGGTTTGATAGGATGGACTTGCTCCTACGACCCTCCTTTTTTGGAAAGATGACACATGGCGTCATCTAAGGAACCTAAAGACAGGATGGAATCGTCAGTGGAATTCCTATGGATAGGTTCTAAGAATTAGTTTGCTATAGTCTAGAAAAGACCTAAGGGTGAAGGCTTTTGATTTATCTTTTCGAAAGCTTCACCATGTGTCTATGTTATGTGTTGATGCCCTTGACCCGTCAACTTACAAACTACACTAAACATGTCTAACCAACTCCAATATGCGATGGGGTGTAATTTATAAACTCCTTGAAGTCATAGAACACTCCATCTTTGCTTTGCAAGCATCCATGAGTTTGGTAGACACATTTATGATTTTGCAAATTGTAGGCGTACAAGGACCAAGCCATTGACATAAAGCGAGTATTCAAATAGGCAATATACTCAAACAAGCTTAATTTTAACATTAGGAAATGAAAGCGTGTAAAAAGAGAAATTTTCGCTTTGCCACCCTAAATTTAGAGGAGTTTCCAATCAATTTATTAATTATAGGAATTGCAACATGAATAAAAAAACTCATGGACAATCCCACAGCTTCATAAGACCAATTGAAATACATGCTTGAACATCTAACAAATTTAGATGAGATGGTGGATGTCATGGCAGTATAAACCTATCACATGCATGTGCTAATTTTGTTGTAACATACAAGATTTAGGGATCTAATAATGCATGCCACACTTAGAGAAGGGACTCTACGCTTCAACACTTCATTCGACATCAAATGAGCTACTAAACCTATAGTTTGATAATAGGTAAGGGCACTAGACATAACATGAAAGATATAGCATAAAAAATAGAGACATTGAACACTAATTTGATGCCCCATCGCCATGCCACCATCCTTTTAGCTCTCACATGAGAGCAAATAATGGGAAATCACTTGATTCCCATGATTTAAACAAGTGGACAACAAAGATAGGATTTTGGAAGAGCAAAAAAATGAAGTTTTCTAAGGACCTAAGGCATGGGGATGTCAACCACACATCAACGGCTAAGGGCCTTAGGGCTTTTCCTAAGTTTTAGTGTTTTACCTCACCCGGGTTGTCCTAGCGCTCCAATCCAAGCTCTGGATCGCTGTCCAAGCCGCTCCGAGGGAAGAAGACCGCTGTCCAAGCTGCTCCGGACGCCGTCGGCGCTGTCCAAGGTGCTCCGAGTGCCTCTTTTGCTGTCCAAGGTGCTCCCAAGGGAAGAAGACTGCTATTTGGAAAATTTTGGAGGCTCCACTTGCTGTTTGGGAACTTCCAACAGCCTCCAAAACGCCACGAACTCGCCGGAGTTGAAGAAGGAAAGGTAGAAACCTCCCTCCGGAAAGAAAGAAGCACAAATCCTGACCTGGATGAAGTCGAGGTCTCCGGGCCGGACGAGCTCACGGATAGGAGCCTGCGGCTTCGGGAGATTCAGCGAGTGGAGGAAAGAATCTCTAGGAAGCTCGGCTAAAGGAACTTTTATTTGGTCCAGTGAACGTACGCTCCTCTACGTTCGGCCACCAATATTCTAGTGCCACGTAGCATGAAGAAAATCGCAGACCCGACCCGATGAATTTTGGGTTGTCGCACGTGCGTTTTTTAAATCCTTGACAACCCGACCAGCATCCCATCACGCTTTGGATATATTTCAAATATTTATCAACCCTGTAGATTTTCATTTGGATTTACTAGAATCAAAGGAGAATCGACTTCCTGTAACTATTCATTTCCTTCGTAGTTCGCAAGCACTTCTCGTTATTTTGAAGCAAATTTCCAGTCGAAAACCTCCACATATATAATGCCAGAGGTTAGAAATTGTTGCCGAAGAACTTTCCTTCTTGTTATATAGTTTATCTCGTTTATAAAATAAAAAAAAAACGTATGTTTAGGGTTATAGTTAACTTAGTACCGTTCTGTTTTAGTATAAAAAATTGAATGTACATTGTGAGGACGTTTCAAATCAATTATTTTGGTAGTTTGCCGTAATGCTCGGTACTAATCGGTATTCGGTGCTGATCGATGTTCCTCGGTACCACTCGGTTCACGTCAGTACAGGGGATTTTTCAGAGAAAATGCTCAGTATTTACAATAAATATTTGAGTATTTCATTATAATATAATGTTCTTTGCTGCTCGGTATTGGTTGGTAAAATGTTTTTTTTAGGACTAATACTCGGTTTTTACACTAAATATATGAGTATTTTATATATAATATATTGTTATATGATGTAATTGGTATAACTAGGTACACTCGGTACAACTCGGTACACTTCAGTACAACGCTTTTTTCATTATAATAAAATGCTCATATATTTATTGTAAATACCGAGCATTTGCTCTGAAAAATCCCCTGTACCGATGTGTACCAAGCGGTACCTAAGAACATCGATCAGCACCGAATACCGATTAGTACCGAGCATTACGGTAAACTACCAAAATAATTGATTTGAAAAGTCCTTACAGTGTACATTCAGTTTTTTATACTAAAACAAAACGGTACTAAGTTAACCCTAACCCTAAACATACGTTTTTTTATTTTTAAACGAGATAAACTATATAACAAGAAGGAAAGTTCTTCGGCAACAATTTCTAACCTCTGGCATTATATCTGTGGAGGTTTTCGATCGGAAATTTGCTTCAAAATAATGGGAAGTGCTTGCGAACTACGAAGAAAATGAATAGTTACAGGAAGTCGATTAGCCTTTGATTCTAGTAAATCCAAATGAAAATCTACAGGGTTGATAAATATTTGAAATATATCCAAAGCGTGATGGGATGCTGGTCGGGTTGTCAAGGATTTAAAAAACGCATGTGCGGCAACCCAAAATTCACCGGGTCGGGTCCGCGATTTTCTTCATGCTACGTGGCGCTAGAACATTGGTGGCCGAACGTAGAGGAGCGTACGTTCACTCGACCAAATAAAAGTTCCCACACAGCAGAGTGCCGCCCCAGCCATCCCATCGTTGCCTCGTTTCGTGAAACGAGAGAAAAATTTACTCGAGTTGATTTTCTGCCCAATTGATGTGAAATTGGGTGAAATTTCAAGCAAAATCTCAGCCCTAGATCCCACATTTTGGTTTTGAGACTCAATCTAGCCCAAATTGGCTAATTTGGGGTGAAATTGAGTTCAAATCGAACTCGACTTGGATCGATTTGGGTCCGATCGAGTTAATTTCATGAAATTAAACTCAAATCAGTGTAGAATTGGGCTCGACGACGCTTGACGGGGTTTGATTTGATTTGATTCGATTTAAATTTAATTAAATTAAATTTAATTAAATTAAATTAAGGCTTAATTTGGGTCCATTTTGCCTAGACGACAATCGATTGGGTCGATCGAGCCTAGTCGGGCTCGATCGGGGTCGGGTCGATACGAAAATGTTCGTCAACATCCTGCTTTTCTTTGAACATTTGTCAAACACATCAATTTTATGATATATCAAGCTTTTGAGAAGCAAAGCATCTAACAAATGAGGGCGTGGCTAAATCTAGACATAGACACCAAAATCTAGTAAAACATTATTATTGTCACATAGAAAACTAGCATATTCCGAAAGAACAAGGGGAACATATGCATCATTTGTGCTAAGCATGAAATTCGGAGTCTGAATATAACATGGCGAGGACAATCATCCGATGATAGCATATTTCTATAGAAAAAATAAGCTGATGGTCACCGCAAAAAACCAGGAGGCTTGTGTGAACAATACAGTGATGAGAGAAAGCATTAGCATGTTAGTAAGAAATAGACGTATCACGGGGATAATCGAATACATTATTCCATGCTAGTTGATAAAAAAATGGAGTCTTTATCATTCCATAGAGGTGCAAAGATTAGATATTTCACACTTAAGATTATTAAAAAATAAATAAAAGCTTTGAAGAGCTAGATGTATAATACAGGAATTTTTTGTGTTAGGAAGCCATAATTAGAAGAAATTTTCTTATTTTTCACATGAGCTAACGATCGTCTTACAAGCATTGATAAGCCTACTATAACAAGCATTGATAAGCCTACTATAACGCAATAAGAAACAATGAGCATGACGGCTGGAAAATTGGGGCATTAGCATGCACAAGTAGGATCAAGTATTTAACACAGACTTCATATCGCTGACAATGTTGAACCTAATTCAAATCATATACAAAGATCCAGAGCTCATCAAATTGGACCCAAAAGATGTTGAGACTTGAGGATGCAATATTATTTGTGTGCCATCAAAGAAAATGGCATGGTAAATGGAAAAAGGCCTGTACCAAGATAAGAATGACATTTTCAGTTAAGTAGGAATAAGGCATGCTCATTCACTGGCACTTGAATGGTTAAAGTTAACAAGGTCGTGAAATATAATTGGATTGAAATTGATCATCAACAGAATTTAACCAACTATAAAGGTTTAGATCTGATTTTGGATCCAATAGAATTGGCTTATTAATTGCACTCTCCACTGTGCAAAAACAAAGCAACCCATAGCTAAAAACAAAATCAAACTAACTGAATGAACTACCGAAGAGATAATATATTTCACCTGATAATATTTTAAATCATTTGGTTTAAGTTCCAACAGCTAGCTCAATCTGTTTGGTTTGCACTATAGCATATTAGTGAGAATATATCTATCAAATTAGTGAACTTCTTAATTGCATTATTGATTTGCTAATTGAACAAACTGAACGTACAAATCCTGATTAATGTGAAACCAACATTGGCCGCCAAAAAAATTCTTCCTGGCTACAACAGCTATAGATCCCTGTCACAAAAATTCAAGAAGGGTTTCATGAAGAATCTTATTCAGTATATCACAACAACTAATAACACCCAAAGAAACAACAACAACATCAACATCAAGCCTTTATCCCACTACATGGGGTCGGTCATATGAATCTTTTTTCTCCACTGTGTTCTGTTAAGAGTCAAATTCTCATTTAAATCTAAAAAGGAAAGGTCATTTCTAATATTGTTTAATCAAGACTTTTTAGTCTACCTCTACCTTTCATAACATAAGCCAAATCTAATACATCTACTTTCCTAACCAGATCATTAGAAGGCGGTCATTTTATGTGACCAAACCATCTAAGACGACTCTCTCTAATCTTATCTTCCACTGGAGCTACTCCAACCATTTCACGTATATGCTCATTTCGTATCTTGTCTCTAAGAGTAATAACACTAAATGTGGTGCTCCTACAAAATAAATCATGAATCTGCTGCTCAATAAAGGAAACTTTAGGTGCTATGGTAGAAACAGAATGAGAAATGAACTTAACAAACAGATAGGAAGTCAACCTCTAATATACGTGATAATCTTACCAAGATGGTGTACTAACAAATACCTGCAGAAGAAGACGAGAAGTAGCACTGCATATTTGACCATTTGTCCAGAAGCAACCAAAAATAGCCCATTCAACAGCTAAATTAAAAGAGAGGACTTAGAATCAAATATTATCCTTAGAGAAGAAGTCAACTGTGATATTATTTCGTCAAAGCAAGTTTAACATTAAAAACTTTTGACATATCAAATAATTTGAGTAACATGCCCTAAAAACCAAATATTACTCTAACTGTATCTACCTTAACAACACTCTTTATGAGTATAGGATATTGTTTCCTGTACATCTTAACAGATGAAACATATGCAGAGAAAGGAAACAACATCTACAACAACTTCATCCTACTGATTTGGAAAGAGGGAATAATACGTATTACCTACCTATAAACATATGTAAGGAGGGACAAACCTTTCTCAATGTCCACATCTTCAAACACAAGTAGAGGACTTTTACCGCCAAGTTCCAAAGAAACAGGCTAACACACAAAAAAAGGTAAATCAGGAAATTATTACAACAAATAAAGGAGAAAACAGACTTTCGTAAGCAGAAATTAAAAAAAAAACCTTTGTCAACTGTGCAGCAGCAGTCATGATCTTTCTACCAGTTTCTGTACTTCCAGTAAAGGCAATCTTTGCATTTAAAAGAAAAAAAACACAATTAATGGATCAACAACAAGGAACGGCAACAAAATCTAATACTGACAATGAAATACTAATTCATATGATTTTTTTTAAACCAAAATGATTGGTATTAGATAATACAGTACACTGATTTCAAAGCACGAGGTGAAAGGGGAATACTGTTGGGAATAAATAATATAATGGATATTTAGTGGCCATTAGGTTCTTATTAGATTATTAGTAAGCCCTAATGTTTTCTTATAGAGTATAAATAAGCATCTTAATTAGGAAGAGTTTGGGCATCATGAAAACAAAGATGTGAAACCGTTGAGCTTTGGCTCATACCCTTCTCTCATCGCTGGCCACCAGCTCCAGCCGCGGCCAAACAACAACATTTTATACTTTACATTACATTTACTTTACTTCAAACCAAAAAAAAAAAAATAAATAATCATTCGCTACTTTAAGTCACACATTTTTTTTATTCTCATCCAAACAACTTCAAAGTATTCATTTTACAATGTATTCCTTTTACGTTACATTCCTTTTTCAGGCAACCAAACATATCCTTAATTAAATTAATTAATTATGTAATTTAAATTGTCTTTATGTTGGGAGATTACTTAGAAATACTGAGATCAAGACTTAGTAAATTGAATGAGATTAAGAAGAAGATTTTTTAATTATAATAAAATAATTGTGATTTTTTATAATAATAAATTTATGATATAAATAAAAGGTATATTGCTAATATAAATCAAATTAAATTTATGCACAAAACTAACAGAGACTGAGCATTAAAATTAACGAGGCAAAGCTAAAATCTTTAAAGGCAAGGTGGGTGACTATATTTCTATTATATAGCAATCTCAGGCTTTCTATGATTTAATGTATTTTCTCATATGACCTTTTGTATGCATACTTGAAAGTTCATAGTGCTAATATACATTAAAGAAATAAATCAAATAAATAATCAATTTCATTCACTTACATGATTAATCTCTGATGTGAAACATGTAAGGAAACAAGAATTGCTTTTGGAAATTAACAATAATTTGAATTTTAACTTTGCTAATCGTAAACTTGAGTTTCACCAAGTTAGATTCTTAGAAATTTCCGTTAGAAGATCAAGTAATAGCAAGCGATTACCAATGAGATTAACAAGACACTTGCAAGTAATAACAAAATAAGAAAGTAAAACTAATGGCAATGAAATAAAAATTCATGGCGTAACAACGATAAGTGTTCACCCTGAGTTCATTCACTCTCGCACTTGAAATTGGGGTTTAGCGGAGAAATGATAGAAGTGACCCTAGTGATGCCACCACAAGACAAGTGACACGTAAGGTATTGTCCGCCGGAGAAGTAGCCGGAGGAGGGGAAGTTGATGGTCGGTCAACGATTTGCCAATGTTCCGTTGGTCGTTGCTCGTCAATCGTCTCAGCGAGATGGTAGAGTATGTGATTTACGTAGCTTTCCACTGAATCCTCGTATTCCCAGTCTGGATCAAAGAAAGGGGATTGTAAGATGTCGATTTCTCCTTGAGCGTTGTATACGAATCTGTGGTTGACCTCAAGGTCGACCATGCACTAATGGTAGATCGAAGGAGGGAGTTTGTCTTCTCTTCGTCACTCTAAAACTCATGAAAGATTTAGGTTTTCTAAGAGAAACAGGGGGAGAGAAGGGGGCGGCCAAGGAGAGAGGGGAGGTTTGTGGGTTATGTTAGGTTTAGGGTTTGAGTGAGCCAGTGAGGGGAATATGAATAAATCTGAAGTTAATTTCAGATTTAAGTAATTTGAAAGGAAATTGAATTTGAAAATTTAATTTCAAAGTCAAATTGGGATTAGGGAATTGAAGAAGAGAGAGAAGGTAAGGGCTAGGGAGGGGGGGGGGAGGGGGGCGACGGTACAGTGCTAATACAAATCAAATTAAATTTATGCACAAAATTAACAGAGACTGAGCTTTAAAATTAACGAGGCAAAGCTAAAATCTTTAAAGTCAAGGTGGGTGACTATATTTCTATTATATAGCAATCTCTGGCTTTCTATGATTTAATGTATTTTCTCATATGACCTTTTGTATGCATACTTGAAAGTTCATAGTGCTAATATACATTAAAGAAATAAAGCAAATAAATAATCAATTTCTTTCACTTACATGATTAATCTCTGATGTGAAACATATAAGTAAACAAGAATTGCTTTTGGAAATTAACAATAATTTGAACTTTAACTTTGCTAATCGTAAACTTGTGTTTCACCAAGTATGATTCTTAGAAATTTCCGTTAAAAGATCAAGTAATAGCAAGCGATTACCAATGAGATTGACAAGACACTTGCAAGTAATAACAAAATAAGAAAGTAAAACTAATGGCAATGAAACAAAAATCCACGGCGTAACAACGAGAAGTGCTCACCCTAAGTTCATTCACTCTCGCTCTTGAAATTGGGGTTTAGCGGAGAAATGATAGAAGTGACCCTAGTGATGCCACCACAAGACAAGTGACACGTAAGGTATTGTCCGCCGGAGAAGTAGCCGGAGGAGGGGAAGTTGATGGTCGGTCAACGATTTGCCAATGTTCCGTTGGTCGTTGCTCGTCAATCGTCTCAGCGAGATGGTAGAGTATGTGATTTACGTAGCTTTCCACTGAATCCTCGTATTCCCAGTCTGGATCAAAGAAAGGGGATTGTAAGATGTCGATTTCTCCTTGAGCGTTGTATACGAATCTGTGGTTGACCTCAAGGTCGACCATGCACTAATGGTAGATCGAAGGAGGGAGTTTGTCTTCTCTTCGTCACTCTAAAACTCATGAAAGATTTAGGTTTTCTAAGAGAAACAGGGGGAGAGAAGGGGGCGGCCAAGGAGAGAGGGGAGGTTTGTGGGTTATGTTAGGTTTAGGGTTTGAGTGAGCCAGTGAGGGGAATATGAATAAATCTGAAGTTAATTTCAGATTTAAGTAATTTGAAAGGGAATTGAATTTGAAAATTTATTTCAATGTCAAATTGGGATTAGGGAATTGAAGTAGAGAGAGAAGGCAAGGGCAAGGGAGGGGGGCCGGCGACATCTAGAGAGAGGAGGGAATTTGGGGAGGGATTTAAAAGCTTCCAAAACGAATTATGTAATTTAGGAAGGGGAATAATAAATCAAATCTAATTTAAATTTAGATTAGACTTTGATTTATGCACTTTCTTAAATTAGAATTTGTAAATAAAGAAAGTATTTGAATTTCAAATGATACTAAATGCTTTCCTTTCTTGCTTGAGTTAATTTATGAAAGCAATTACGATGATTGAAGTCATCATTAAGGAGGTGGATATGGGAGTGGGCTGGCGGCAATGGGGAAGGGGAGAGGGGTGGCATCGGGTAGGAGAGGGGAAGGGGGATTTGGGCCGGCGGGTGGGGTTTTGGATGTGGCGTTAGGGTGAAGTTAGAGGGGCTGAGGTAGGCCGACGGGTGGGAGAAGAGAAGGGGTTCGGGTGGTAGGGGAAAGAAGAAATAGAGAAGTTTTGGCTCACCCGAAGGGGCTATTGGGTACTTCTTTTAAGCCCCTCCCAGGCTTCCCCTCTCTCAAGTGCACACACAAGAATACAAATTTGATATCTTCATTTAATCATTCATTACCCTCTTATAAAGCACAAGACCACTATATATAGGTCTCAATAATAATGAAAATAAGAAAATTACAAATGCCCTCGGGGCTATAATAAGAACTCACTACTCATAGGGGTAAACTAGGAAAACTGAGATGCAAAATAAATAAAACATAAAATACATCAAAAGTAAAGACTCTGAATCGTAGCCGTTGTCTACGATTTCGTCACTGGTACCAATGTTTTAAAAGGCGAAATCGGGAATAGAGGCGTTTTTTCTAAGTGAGGCGAGGCGTAAGCCTCGAGGCGGATCGAGGCGTAAGCCTAAAAACGATTAAAATAAATTAATTTAAAATTATAAATAATGACAAAAAATAACAAAATATTATGTCAACTATGAATTTGAAGATTTGTTTTAAGAATTATTTGCTCTACCAATAATAAAACAACATGAATACAACAATATACCGGTCTGCCGGGGGTCCAAGGGGGCGCTGCCCCCTGGCGGGGTTCGACGTGTTATAAAATTTTATTATAAGAGTAATTTTGAAATTCTGCTTGTTTTTAAAGTTCGTAAGTTGTTTGTATGGAAAGATACCGAGTGGTACCGACTACCAAGCATGTACCGCTCGGTACCGGGCGGTACTGGCTCGGTACCGAGCGGTACATGGTACATGCTCGGTACTGAGCGGTATATGCTCGGTATCGAGCGGTACTGGCTCGAAAGATAAGGAATTTGTTCTTCGTTGTGAGCTCCATCGAAGCCTAATGAGGCGTCGCCTCACGCTGCCTCGAGGCGTTACGCCTCGACGCGTACGCCTCGCTGAAAAAAATCGCACGCCTCGACAAATACATTGAGGCTTAAGCCTCAAGGCAAGAGGTTAGCGCCTCGAACTGAGTCGCGCCTCTGTTCGGACGCCTCGACCGCTTTTTTAATCGATGGCTGGTACACATGTCGAAATCTCTGGCTGATGTCCTCATCAATCTCATATTATAATAAACATTAAAGGCAAAGCATTATTAATCTCCCTACATATTCCACAATCGATTTGAGCACATGCAACAGGAAGGACAATCGAGCAACACAATGTCACTCATGACAAGTTTGAAGTGCCATAATAACAATGGAATAACTCAATCTTCGACCACTTCATGAAATAGATCCTGCCGACCCGTTTGGAACATCAAAATTACCCAAAAAAATTGATATTCTTCGCTTGCCTCATAAGGACAATGCAAATTGGCCCTCACGTGAGGATAAAATGCAAATATGCCTATGCTTGAGGCTATGCACGCAAATAAAGAAGCATGGAAAACAAAAATTTGAGTAAGGGGTTGACTCACATATCTTGTCCTTTTTATATTATTTTAGTTAAATTTATAACTAAACATCTTGGCCCAACAAAAGATGAAAAAAATTTAGAATGAAATAAAAAAAAATAAAAAATAATAATAATAATAAGGGGGATGATGAATATTAATATTAAAAATCATAATAATAATAATATTTTTTTACCAAAAAAAAAGACGTGGCCCTTCAGTTTTATAAAAACAAAAAACGAAAGAGAAAAGAACTTCTAACAAGCACTCTTCTCCAATCCATAATCACGAATATTATGCTCGCTACCCACTCCCATCCGGCATCTCGTCCTCCAGTCCAACCAGGCTTTGCCCCACGCAAACGCAAACCTGACTTTCACTCATACCCACGTCGCACCTCGCAATGAATTTATTGTGCATGCTTTCGCACAATGAATTCAATGTAATGCTCACGAATGTTTTTTTTTTTTAAACCAACATGTTAAATAAAAATGTTCACCCACTTATAGTATTAGCTGAGGACTCAATATGCATATGCACAAAAAATGAAAATGTTAGATGATACTCTAGAGACAAATATTATATTAAAAAGATATATGACATGATAAATACATTGCAAAATAATGCTACCTTTACAAACTAATGTTGCTTATGGTTTATCTGAAAAGTAAATGTGTAAATTCTTTATAAATGAAATGTGTAATGATTACTTATGATGACTTTAATACTTTTTTTTTCATTTTTAAATTACTATATCATATAACTGTAATTAGTCATTGAATTTTGTTGTATGAAACTCAATCGATTATCAAATGTTAATGTTTTAGGAAATAATCCTTCAGATTGAAGGGGTAACAGAGTAGGATTTGTGTATCGAAAAATAGGAGTGAGAATAGGTATTTAATAATCATACATATCTGATTCCAATTCATTCAATTGAGATGTATGGAATAGAATTATTTTGTGTATGGGTTGACTATTAGCAAAATATTGTGGTTTAGTGACTCTTTATATAATGAAAGATGTTTTTATTGGATCACTTATGAGGTAAAATGGAAAGGATTAAACAACGGTCTGACCAATTATATCCGCATTGATATTCCAAATTCTTTGGCCAGGTTATGACAAAGAAAATGGCCAGTATACACTTTAGTTCCTCAAGTTACTATCCTAATGTAGGACCCAACTATAATGGGAGTTATGGCTGAGCTGTTATGGTAGGAACCAATGCAAAGGTGAATAGTAATATGAGGGAGTTAAATAAAGTGCTTTTAAAACATATACAAACATGAAGTATGGTCTATACCGTGCAAACTTTGAGAGTGATTTACCAGAAAAACATATCATGTAAGGATGGAGATGCTTAGAAGACAACAATGAGCAAGAAACCGATGGACTTTAAAGAGAGCTCCAAACTTGACAGCTAACATAGAATTCACAGCAAAAAAAATAGTTAAGCAATCAAAACATT